>NW_021680793.1:417848-429647 GCF_001412515.2 Diachasma alloeum | reverse complement strand
GAGAGAGAGAGAGAGAGAGAGAGAGAGAGAGAGAGAGAGAGAGAGAGAGAGACAGAGACAGAGACAGAGACGGAGACAGAGACAGAGACAGAGAGAGAGAGAGAAATTACTGGAGTAATTGGGTTGGGGACAAAATTGAGTGAATATCTAAATTTCAATAGTAACATTTCAATTAAAATTTTGTAACTGTGAATACACCTTTGAATAACTTCAATACTACTCTTGCTATTTATTGGGAAAATAAATTCAACATTTCAAGTCTAGGAAGATCGTAATATATTTTAATGATACAGTGATTTTGGTAATTCAGGAGTATTTAAGTACATGAGATACTCTAGTAAGATACTTTATTGAAGAATCTTTTCCGATTTCTTATTGTCCTGTAGTACATTATGTTATATGATTCCAAAAACGAGAAGATATTTATTTTTCACCATATATTGGATAGAACGAGCTATTCCTTTAAATATCGTAGGCAAATCTGGCCTCAAAGTTTTTCTTTTTGTTTCTTTCGAATAGTTATGTAGAAAGAAGGAGATTTCTCGGGTATAGCGGGGATCGAACGGCTCAAATACTGGCGTTTCGCGTGATTACACGACTTCGACTGGGAATTTTTAGTTCGAATTTAACATTCTCAAAAATGCCTGAAAAATATTCAATATAGTTTTTGATCGGAAATTTTCCAGATTTTCAAAAAATGATGGTCATTTTCCTTCCTTACTTTAACATTATAATCAAAACCGAAGAATAAAACGTTGATGTGAGCTTGTTTCCCAATTCTTCCCCTTGAAAATTTTTCCGAAAAAGTGCGAGAAAAAAATTTTGTTTTGCATCTTTGAACTTGTCAAATTAGATCGACGCATTTCAAATCAAAATGGTTGATTCACTCGGAGCGCCATCAATTGACCCGCGGGAACTTTGCTTGTCGAGAAATCTTCTACTTTATACATATATAGATTCGAAACAAACGAGACGAAAATGGACGTAAATTTCGAGGCTGGATTTGCCTACATTATTTGATGGAATAACACATTATTGTAGGATTTTTTTAAAGAAGAAAACAATTGAATTCTTGTATAATATTTGGGCCATTCCTCCAAATATCGTAGGCAAATCTGGCCTGAAAATTTTCGGCAATTTTTTCTCGATTCCTTAATCCATTTCGACTCGAAATTCATCATTCGAATATATATTTTCGAACGTGTTAGTTTCCCTCCGGGTTCTGTCCCCATTCCCTCCTACTCTGTTGCTCCTTCCGCCTCGAAATAGATGAAAATGAAAATTTGAAATCACTTGAAATCGTCTGAAATTGCGAAATTACCAAAAAATCCCTGGCAATCACATGAAGTCATGAAAATCTCTATGAAATCACGTGAAATCACACGGAGAAAAGTGAATGGTAGGGGTTACTTTTGTATGGTAGAGGTTACCATAAATTATGGTAAAAGGGTTTCTAAGTCAATCTCAATAGTAATTTTTACTATGTTCAACAGTAAAGCGTACTATGGTACATAGTAATCAATACCATTCGAACATGGTAGGCATTACTATACAATATAGCAACGACAACCATTATTATAGGAGAGATTACCATGTATAAATGGTACTGATTACCATCCACATGGTAATCTCTCCTTTTCTCGATATCGTAGAAAATACTAAAAATAGCCATCAAGGCACAATGAAAATTGAATTATCGATTACTCATCAACAAGTTTTTACCACCACCTTTTCTCCCTGGTCCAGCTCTTAACAAGAGATTAGAATTAGATCCAAATTATCGTCATTTTCTGCCAGTTCTCCCGTCCAATTGATCTGGGGATATTACAATAGTAAGCTCTCTCAATTATTTGGGACATGATATCAGGGAAAACGTAATATTGATGATACCCACCGAGGCTGGTCCTAAATTACATTTGATCAATATCGTAATCCTAGAGCCAAATAATCAAGTTATTTTTGTTACTCAATAATTACACGAATACTCCTTTGAAAGACATTTCCAATCCTATGAAATTAATATAAATGATAAGAGGTGGTCGACATTGACATTTCGACAAATGAAATTTTGTATCCTATCGTATATAGCTTCCTCCGGGAATGGAAAGCAATACGTTCCGAAACGTTGGGTCTAAATTCTCACGCAAAGGTGTTGAGTTTAATTACTCACATTTGAATTTTTTAATAATTTTTATAGCACCGTAATGCCAAAAAATCTTCCAATGATTAGGTAAAATTTGGGGCAAAAAATCCCACTCTTCTGTAGATATGTATATTCTGATATTAAAATACTGATGTAAATATGTTATTGTTAAATGTGATCCTTACGATATTCGATATGATTAATCTAAGTATATTGATGATTATTAATAGGAAAGAATTCAACATTATAAGAAAATACTCTGTAATCATTGAGACAGTGTCGAAACCAAATACGTTAAATATAAATATATATCCCACTTGAAATTTCTATCTCATTGTACTCATCATTATCATGATATAGTTTAGTGATCATTATCTTTTATATTCGTTACATTTTATGACTGTCACGTTTTACCATATAATATAGGTCATGTTACCATAGTGCATGGTAATCTCTCCTATAAACTATGGTAAACTTTACCAAATGACTATGGGTCCCTTTACCATAATTAATATTACACTCTACCCTGTAACATGGTAGCGGGTACTATTCAATATAGTAATTTCTCCTATGTTCATAGGCTTCATTCCCATCGAGAGACTTACCATGGCCCATAGTATGTAATACCATACTCCAGTGGAATCATTACCATAGCATAGTAATGCTTCCTAAATTTTAGAAATACATACAAGTCGTAAATTTGACATGGGACTCTTTCCATGGCTCTTCTCTTCATGCAACAATCACTGTGTCAACTTTGGGTTATGATATTCAGGAGGTTTAATTTCTACTATTATTATTATTTGATGTTGAATGTTTCCGGCTGTTTAATACAGTGTAACGGCCGCTATCCTTGCTAGGGATTTTTCTGGTTTAATTTCTATTAATTAGTGTTCAATAAATCATTAAATGCCGGTTATTTTACTGGATTTTATTCATTTTTCGACGTGGGTATGTGATTAGTGTTCCATCATAAATTTCAAAAGACTTTTTTCTCATCTAATTGAACTATATGAACTTCCTCTTTCATTGCACAAACCATTGCTGGAACGAACAAATTCCACATAGTCATTCCTGTAGGTTTCGAGACTATGAGATGCAAAGTTTGCAGTATTGCTGAAACCTTTCGAGATATGATAATACGCGATTGTAATAAGTTTCAACGAATTATAAACAATGAAAGAGGAAGTCTCAGTCTCGAAATCTACAAGAATGACAACATGAAATATCTTCGTTCTAGCAATAGTTTGTGCAATGAAAGGGGAAGACGAACGAACAATTTTGAAATAAGATTGTTATTGGAAATATCCTGTAATTTTCTAATTAGATTCAGGGAAATAGTGGGAAACGCCCTCAAATCAACGTTCAAAGTTGTATGGTTCCATTTTCACCATGAAGTTGAAATCAGCGAAAAAATTGCTATCATATTTGAAAAATTCAGAAAATTTGCGATCAAAAACGATGTTTTGATTTTTTTTGCTTCCGAATGGAAACATTGTAATCGTCCAAATTTAAGTTTCGGATTTTTCGTTTTATATCAGGATCCAAAAAATTCAAATTTTTAGACCCCGTCCGTATGTATGTGTATATGTATGTATGTATGTTAGTGACAAACTTTTCCTTTAATTGTTCTCTGATAAATCGAAGGAATTGAATCTTTTTGTCGACATAAATTAAAATTTCATTCATACATTATATTTTGAAATTTTTTAATTTAAAAAACAATCTATTGTCCCACCATAACTTCAAAAAAACGTTCTAAATTCAATGAATAATGGCTTGAAAAAATGCTTCGGATGGCTCTTTGACCGAGTTCGAAGATAAAGGCGAAAGCTGAAATCGTTGTTTTGATTTTCAGAACAATTTAAAAAAAATTTGTGTTTTATAAAAATCACAATTGCGAAGATATCTTTGAATATCATACTCTAAATTCATTCAATGATACCTGAAAATATTAGTATCATAGCCGCTCTGTCCAAGTTGAAAGATCGTTACGATACCTATATTCGTTGGCTTGATTTTTATGATGATTTTTGTGAATTTAGAATTTTTCATAAATTGCTCTGAAAGTGAACAGTCTCATTGTTTTAATAACGATAAACCTTAGAAAATCTGTTGAGACAATGATTTAGCTACAGCAGATGGCTGGAAACGATTAAAAATGATTGAAACAAATCTGTCGCTACCACCAAGGTTATTGCTGTTATCTCCATCACAATCCGAATAAAAACAGTTCAAAGCCTTTGTGAATTTCCAATAAGCAATTTGCTAAAATGCAGATCTACGCCAATAATGGAATCGAATTGTAATTTTTCGGTCTTCGGATCATCTACGTCAAATATTGTTGGAATTATTGGCGTGTTATGACTGAAGTTTTCATCTCCTATGCGAGTGGCAAAACGGAGGAGTATACGGTTGAGTTGATGACGAAGTGTTCAAATATTTATCAGCCATTTGTGTTGAAATGTTTCAAATAACAGATGCACGGGAGAATGGAATGTGCCGGATTAGAAACAACTGTGCTATCTCCATTATTATTATTATCGTTGATCGCAAAGATCAATTTCTCAGCGGAAATTAAATATTTGATTTAATGAGCGGGTAACAAAGGAGGTAGTGAAGTGATAACGCGAATCAAGTGTTAAATACGTTGTATTTAGGTAATTATTTAAGAAATACCGAGGGAGCAATTTGAGAAAAAAATTTCAGTTTTTTCTGTAGTCAAATTGTTCAGTTGATAACTAACCAGGATACGCCCTGTTAACGGAGATTTAACATATAATTCCCCATTTTATTTTATTCCATTCTGCTACTTTATGTATCAGATTTTACTGAATATTGAATTTTATGAATAATTGAATTATTGAATAAGTCGGTTTGAGTCCAATTTTATTATTTATTCATTTATTAATCGTTGTATACAGACTGATTGAAGAAACGTAAGGCGGACAATTTTGTAGCTAAGGAGAATCTTTAGAGAAGAGGGCTCTTGATAAATTAGTTGACTGTTTGCAAAAGAAACGACGATATAAATATTTTTGATCGTCTATCGGACTCTCCATAAACGAGCTCCTCAGATGAATGCTCCTAGGGTTTTCATAATGGAGACAATGGAACAATGGAAAATTGAGAATTAAAGAGACTCAACTGGTTGAGGAGCCATTCATTTGGAAATCCGATGACACAGTGATTGCTGATTTCACGTGATTTCGTAGAGATTTCCATGATTTCATGTGATTGCCGGGGATTTTTCGGTGATTTCGCGAATTCAAGTGATTTCAAATTTTCGTTTTCATCTATTTCGAGGCGGAAGGGACAATAGAGTAGGAGGGAATGGGAACAGAACCCGGAGGAAAAGTAATGCATCATATTAATGTAAGAAGGCTCAAGCATGAGAGTTACAAGGGAGGAAAATGTAGGGATGGAACCATCAAGGTGAAGCCATGAGAATCAAATATATATTTTTTTTCATTCCCTCGATTAAATATCTATTTCACCTCAGTCGAAACATCCAACGTCGTATGGGAGATTTTCAGAAAATATCGATTGTTGATGTTGCATTTTTGTTTTGTTTTTTTTTGTCTTCACCCGCAGATAATGTCTCTGTCGATAACACAATGTTTCGATATTTTTTGAGGATTTCAGGAGGTCGTACAAGAAAATGCGCGTTTTTTTCACCGATTTGTTTTTTTCTGTGTGAAAAATAAGACACGTAAATGGGCATATGTAGAAGAATACAAAAAAGTCGAAAAATTTTCTTTTTCTTTTATGTATTCGAAAAGATTTCATAAGTTACTGATTTCATGATTTCATGAGATTTCATCGGTTGGGAGTGATTTCAATTGAAATCATCTGAAATCTATGAAATCCCGGGATTTTATTGGTTTGACTTCATTTCAGTCCTGAGTGACACAATGATTTCACAAATGCGAATGGCCCGTCGCAACTGGTCTCAACCCACTCAACGAATGGATTGAATTCGATATTAATGAGTTTTCAAGATGATTCATTCGGATTTCAGGGTGAGAGAAGGATGAAGGATGCCCCGTATCAGCGGCGACGGTGGTGGTGGTGCCAAGAACGAGAAGACCAGTGGTATAGGGGGGTGGTTTGGCGGAGCAGCCCGAGTCATGACTGGAAGCGGTGGAGGTGGATATGTCATTCTAGGGGGAACCAGATATGGTATTCGTCTGTCACAAGTAAGTTTAAAATTATATTATGTAAATACCGTCAGTGTGGGGGTTATGGAACACTTTACGAGTAGAATCCACGGTGAACGCTGTGATACATGATTTTATCTATAATTTTAGGATTTTAACTTTTGCAACAGCTAAAACAGTATCTCTCCTTCAATTGAAACATTTTTTCATATTTATGGGGTCAATAGATTAATTAATATTCAAGAAAAGGTGACGCCCGGCAAATGTTTCATTTATGGAACCCCTGAAAACAAAATGTCCCCCTTATGGAACCCTCAAAGGTACCAGTTGTGGAACAGGGAGATTCATATGAGGTTATAGATTTCTCTAGGCTTGGAAGTTGATATAAATACTTTATTCCAACAAAGTAATGTAATAAGAAGAACAAATATTTCAAGAGACGTTCGAAAAGAATTTATGAGAGGTTAGTTTTTTGACAGGCGGGGGGTTCGCTAACTGCCTCAAGACCGTGTTGTGGTGTCTCAATAACGGAACCTCATTCTCTTCAATTGAATTAATCATTTTTCTAATTTTTTTCTATTGAATCATCAAGAATAATTCATCTAATGTCACTACAAACACTTTTTAATTCACCAAATACTTACATTTTGGGAGAAAAGTCTCATTGAACACGGCGATGCACTTGCCACGCGAGTGAAACCCAACAACTCAATTCACACATACGAGAGGGAGTCACTCGCTCGCCACTTTTAACGGATTTATTTAAAATGGTTTTCATTGACTCACCTCGACCAAACCTAATCCTAGGGAAAGATAAGAGACCATCCTACCATCGAGACGGAATTCCCTATAGTTTTAACACGGTTGGGACTTTATTTTCTTAATAAATGCTTCAAAGTGTTCCAGTACCCCCACATGTTCCATAACCCCCACACTGACGGTAATATGACAAATGATGAACTAGAGGTCTGGGGTAAGAAGTGCTGATGCTGTTAAATCAGCCAACCCTAGTAGAAATTGTGAGAGGCTGTGCGACATTGGCTGTTGCAGCGACATTCACGCACGGAGTGCGCTGCCGTACTCCGCGGCTAGGTCGCTGCCGGAACCCTATGCGACACTGACGCGGTGCGCTCCCATTTTTTCATTTTATCGATAATAATAATCATCAATTAGTTGCGTGACATTATTATTTACTAACAAATCTTTAATCCTTCAATAATTGATTTGAATTAATACGCATAATCTGAAGATTGTGAATTCTTAATTGACGGGATTTGAGGTTAGGACGAACACAGCTAGGTCCATCCCGCATAAACCCCGTGCAGCCCTGTCTCAGCGACCCTGCTGCGTACCTTTCTGAGGTACATTGCCGCGAAAGGCAATGTCGCGGGCCAACTTACGCCGCGACGTTTCTGCGCAATGAAATTTCTACTAGGGAAGCCTCAGCTGCGATTGCCATGCCGAATAGAAACTAAGTAAGAACTAAGCAGGTACTAGTTAATTGTACGTAGCAACAAATCAAATGACCATGAGATCACAGGAGTCAAACAAGAGGGACAAGTGGAGTCATTACAAGGGTTGAACGTACCGGATTAGCGAAACGCTAATAAAGGTCAGACGGTTTGACGGGTTAAAACTTCCCCCTGCTGATCCTCCTAACCATGATTTTGTTTAGAATCACTCCAGTGCCTCCCCCCCCTCCTTTTTTTCCCTTGAGGCACAAATGGTTTCTCCTGTTCGACCCTTGCGGTACCTCTACATATCTGTCGTCGTTGACCCTAGGGATTAAATTTTTTTGTAATCGTAGTTGTTGGCTTAAACCATTTGACCTTTTGAGACTGATTGATACGCGGAGAAAAATTGCAATTGCAGCCTTGGAAAAGCCATCGTGCTACACCACACGAAGAGAAAATTATTAGAATTTTTACAGAAAAATTAAGGGCTGCCCCTTCATGAAGGCGCAAAATCTCGTTAGGCATAAGGAATATCACGTAGCCCATGAAACATTCTACAAGAGTACATGAAAATTTCTGGGGAGAAGCACATAAAAAATTCTGTAGGTAGCGCACTAATATCCGCAGAAAATTCCGTTATCGAAATTCCAAATAAATTCTAAAATCTAGAGGTCTCGAAAGTTACCTTTCGGTGGATAATTTTGCAATGATGTAATTTTTTCAACAAAAACATATTTTTTCTTAATTTCTTAATGCTTGGAACGCGGGAAACTGGGGGGGGGGGTCAAATAAGTTTCAAATAAATTTTAGTAAATTACGGAGCACACAAAAAAATTGTTTTTTTTTTCATTATGAAAATTGGAATTTAGGCTTCAAAATAGTATGTTTCGATACGAGTGAGATGGAATTTTCACGAGTGTGAAGTCAAGGTAATTCCCGAATCTGAGAGTTTCCGTCGCACATCATGTGTCCAACAATATTTTTTGACAGTCATGTTACGTTCAGCAAGTGGCGATGTTTTTTTCATTTACAAGTCAACAAAAAGACTTCGTTTGCTTTTCGTTTACGAGTAAACGAAAAGGCCCTTTTCGGCACGAGGTGGACGTAACAGCCGTGTCAAAATGGCGTACTTTACGGTTTTTGTCCGGGGGAGGGGGGTGATACTAATATGCATGCAGTTAGAATTTTCAAACAAATTTAATAAAATGGAGGTTCAAAAGTTATCCTAAGGGGTACGAATTAGCAATGACGCAATCTTTTGAAACAAAAAAACATGCACGGAGAGAAATATTCAATAAAAATTACGTATCTTTTCCGTAATTCCGGAGCGAATTGTGGCTGCAGGAAATTTTACGGAACTGTCATGGAATTTTTCCGGAGCGTTCCGTAATTTTCATCTGAATCTCCTGTAAAAAATTACGATACCGTCACTTAAATTTTCTAAGTCGATTCCGTAATCGGTGAGTGAATTGTAAGTTTCGTAATTTTTACTGAACATCTCTCTCCGTGTGCTCTATCTAATAATTCGGTGGCATAGAATACGAATGTACTGGTTGTTTTTTATGCGATTCGTCATAGGCATTATTTATTATAATTTGGTTGTTTAAATCTTTGTAACACGCCATAATATCATAATAGTAGATTGTGCACCAAGGGAGGAAAATCGGACATTCCAACCCGCGTGTGTCTATTTTTCGTCATAACTATACGGTATAGTTTGATTTTTCTTCGTAAATGCAGGGAGGAACGTGATTTATGGCATTCCGAGGAACGTCGAAATCCGAGGAATAAAATAGGCCACTTTCCTCCGGTCATTAGGGAAAATCGAAGTTTTTTTCGTTTGAATGATTGTTTTCTATCTTGCCCGAGAAATGACGAACATTTTTCTTTTGAATGATTTGTTTCTATCTTCCCCGAGTTTGATGCTAAACGTGCCGGCGCGATGGTTCAAGCATCACCCGTTTCGTTGCTGCCACCTCCCAAATCTCCTTGTCTATGATAATTAGGCAAGAAGTAGTAGGAAAAAAATGTGTATTTTCATGGAAAAAATTTGTTTTATCTGACAATTTTTTCAATAGCTTCTACAGATTCCGAGTTATAGTAATTTAAACAATAAAATTGTTAAAAATAATAACTATGGCAAATCGAATGAAAAAATAACCAACATATACGTGTTTTTTGTGTTTAAATTAGTAAATATTGATGTTTTCTCAGGCAGTTCATTTCCGGGAACCTTGGTAGATATCCAAAGTCGTTTCTATAGTTGCTCCGGATTTTATAAGGCGACATTGAGCGTCCCGGCGACGCTTGGCATAAACACCTGGGCAACGCGCTCACGAGCGTCCGGGCGAGTGCTGCCTGCAGCCGATATGGACAAGCTCACTTGTGAGATTCATTTTTCACACACCTGCACGGAAAGTTCGTACTTTGCTCCCTGATGAGCGGAAGGAAAGTGAGTACTTCCCACCCTCGGGTGGAAATATTCAATAGAAATATTCAATTAAAAAATTGATAGAATTTCATTTTTCTGGAAAACTTATGCTGTTGAGATATTTTCTCCAATTCTTTCTCATTATTATTGAAAAAAATTGGGAAAATGGAGGAACAAAAAACATACAAAATTTTCGCCAAGGAACTCCCGTAGAAAATGTCTCAATAGAAAAAGTTGTATAGGAGCAGGAAATTCTACTGATTTTTTCATCAAATATTTTCTATTGGATATTGTCCATTAAAACAAGCGCACTAAAGGTGTTCAATTCTTCGACAGAATCATCCGAAAGCTGATAGGATTTTCAATAGAATACAACAGAATTTCCACAGAATTTTCTATTGAATTTGCTAGGTTCTTCTATCAAGTTTTTTCGTACGCGGATCACAAAATCATTTTGCATTTCCTCATTTTATGATCTTATTTCAGTAATTATTTAAATCAAAGGCGGAGAATCCTCAAATTAAATCACTTTGCGGATAATGTCCCGAAGGAATTAAAAATATCTGCGTTAACGTGAGTAAATGGCTAAATTGAAACAGTATATTTCTAACCTAGGTTGGTACGCACGTGGCACAACCTCTTTATTTTACCTCCCTAGGTCGGAAATGGGACATTCCACGCTATTTCGATCAAGAAAAAATGCATGTTTTTTTTTTCCTGTGATAATTTGACATATTGCGAGGGGCCGGTAGAGACATCATTTTCTGGAAAAAAAATGGAAAAAAAACTTTTTTGAAATTTTTATGGCTAGTCACAATTTTGGCATACTGAAAAACACTTTTTTTGAGACCTCGTAACTCAGCAAATATGCATTTTATGGAAAAAATGTAAAAGGTCTTGTTTGAAACGCAACTAAAATTCCAGAACATTCTGGTCGACCATCGGCCTACTTCGAAAATCTCCGGGACCCTTCGGGTCATCAGTCATAAGTCACCGAAACACGCGCGAATCTGTTTAGGCTTAGCCTCTCACCGTACAAGTCTATCTCGGGCAAATCACCTGTACAAGTTTTATATTGCACCTCACCGAGTACAGTAGCTTCTCGAACCTCACCTAGCTCACTAGTAATCAAGTACATCACCGGTCTTTGTAAGATCACCGTTTTGTTCAGTACATCACCTCTGTTGATTAAATTCAGCCTAAAGTCAGTGACTCAACGAATTTACAGTGAAAGACAATCATCAATTTAATTAGACATTCAACTATTAAAATTTCCAAAGAGTGTAAATAGTTTTGACAAAGTGGTTCGATCCCACAAAATAAAGTGTGGTTTTTAAATCCGGCTCATCAGTAATTTTCCCAACAACTCCCTCCACATTTTCATCCCACATCCACCCTAAATTTAGTCATTCACCAAACAGTGGTCCTTGGAGCCGGATAGTGGGTGAAAACGTGTGAAAAGTGCTGTGAAAAATCATAAGGGCGCCTCGTGTCGAATAAACTTTCGGGGTTCGCACGGGCAACTCAATGGACAGGGTTCTAGAACATTCGCTTTGTTTACACCCGCAAGGGCGACGGGGTAACAAAGGACATACCAGTGAAATTCAGTGT
>NW_021680793.1:390063-416605 GCF_001412515.2 Diachasma alloeum | reverse complement strand
GAAAGACAATCATCAATTTAATTAGACATTCAACTATTGAAAACCAAAGAGTGTAAATAGTTTTGACTAAGTGGTTCGATCCCACAAAATAAAGTGTGGTTTTTAAATCCGGCTCATCAATAATTTTCCCAACAACTCCCTCCACATTTTCATCCCACATCCACCCTAAATTTAGTCATTCACCAAACAGGTCTTTTTCGTTGGGAAAGGATGAATTTCTATCTAGAAAAATAAACGGTAGGAAAAAGTCAATGTTTATGAATTTTTTTAACAACAAATTTATTTGTTTATAAAAAAAAATATGCTGACATGGAGCTAAAAATCTGAAAAAAATATATGATGTAGCACATGTCTTCCTGAGTTTTATGCAATTGGGGAGATACCACTCAATAGTTCATGAGCTATGATTTTTTTTATGAACAAAGTCCCATTTTTCTTGAATACCATTGACGTGGTAAATTTGGAAATTCATCGAATACACTGTTTATGGGAAGAGTAGAAGAATAGTTGTCTGTTGGGAAGAGGTGAATTATTATACACAATCAATTTGAGTGAGAAAATAACAATTATTATTCAATTTTTATTATAAACTAATTATTTTTGGAAAAAAAATGATGTCTTAATGCAAAAATTTGAGAAAAAATCAGGTTACCGAGAATAATCAGTCACACAAGCATGAGATATTTCATTCAATTTCTATTGTACATTTCTAAATAATTATTAAATTGTTCATTGACTGACTGAGGTGCACTCGCCATTAGGTGTTTCTCCCTTCTAGGAAAGTCACTCTCCCAGACCATAGGCAATTTTCCATTAATTCCATCGAGCTTGTTTTCCATTGCTAATTTCTAGAGAACTGAACTCAAAGTGTGTTTAGTGGTCGGAGCGTAATGAGGAATTTTTAGAACACTTCTATTGAAAAGGGACTGGCCCTACAGGTGTGATTCACAGAAGGGAGTAATGAGAATGACAAGAATTGAGTGAAGGGGGTGGTCATGGATCTACCAAGAAGGACCGAAGTCCCGGGGGGTCTTCCCGATAATCCCCTCCATCCGTCAAAATTTACAGGAATTATGATTTTTTCCATACCTACCAATGAGGAACTCTTGAAATGTTCCTCATTGGCCGATCCTAAGAACGTCAACAGCATCATTAACCAATCATGAAGAATCACGGTTGGTTTCGAAATGAATAGATAGCGATAGGTTCCTCTTTGAGATTTCATTCGTAATCGAGAAGTCGTGACGAGTTTCACTCTATTAGAGTATCACAGCCTTAGTTATCATGCCTAACAGGTATTGTTGTAATCCGTTGTCTAAGAGTGGCCATTTGAGAATATCTAATAGGACATTTGCCGTGAATTGTGAATTCCGAGCGCAATTTTCGAACGAAATTGGGGATGGCGAGTATATTTGTCATAGCTGTCACAGCGGTTTGAAGAGGAAGCGAGCAAAAAGTAGTAATCCCGTTGCCAATTGTGATAAGCTGTTACAAACGGAATCAGACGATGAAATTTTTGATGAATTGGAACCAGTGACACGGTGCAGTGATTCCGGTCATTCCGATTCAGAGTTTGAGGAAACAAAACAAGAAGGTATCCTTCGTCTCGTGAACGAAGCGTTGGATCTCAGAGGACATCCCAACATGCCCAAAGACTGGACTCAACGTACAAGGAAATTCGACATTTGGGCTGCTGCTTCTAAGGCTCTTTATCGGGGTATGCAATGCAAAAATTTGAAAGATGATGATGACCCTTTTGTGGGAGAGATGAAGACCAAACTCCAGACAGCCACGATGCCGGAGGAGAAAATCAACGTTACGTATCACGTCGCACATCGAGCTGTTGAACTTCATCAGAAGGATGGGCTTGGTGCTCAAGTTCCAAAACGGACACGTAGATCTTCGGTGAGTATCACTATCAAAGACGTTATTCAGAATTTCTATCGAAATGACGAAATTAGTCGCATGCTACCGGGGAAAAAAGATTTCCTATCAATAAAAATAGGCAATCATCGCGAACAAGTCCAGAAACGTTTAATTCTAGGTAATTTGAAGGAAATTTTCGCTAAATTCAAGGAAGATTTTCCGCTTATGGACATTGGTTTTTCTAAATTCGCGGAATTTCGTCCAAAAGAATATGTGCTGGCTGATTACAATGGAACTGATTCAGTCTGTGTTTGCAAGATACATCAAAATGTCATCCTCAAATCAGTGGCTCTTAAAGCGTATGAATTATTAGATAAAGAAAATTGTTGCTCATTCCCAAAACATTATTCGGAGGTCCTTCGTTTTATGATGTGTGATACAGCAACTCGTAATTGCTTTCTCGGAGAATGTTCAAAATGTCCAACAGAAGCTAATGTGTATGATTGTCTCGATGAGCTATGCGATCTCAATTCAATCGACTCAGTCACTTTTATGCATTGGACCGCAACTGACCGATCAGAATTAGTGACAATGGTAGAAGACAGAGATACTTTCGTATTCAATTTATGTTACGACTTAGCAATCCTTAGAAATCATGATTTCATTGCGAAAAACCAGCACACATTCTTGAACCAGTGCAAGGATAATTTGAAAGAGGGAGAATTTGTTATTCTCAATGATTTCGCGGAGAATTATTCTTTTATATTGTAAGATGCTGTTCAGGGTTATCATTGGACAAAGGATCAGACCACGTTACATCCAACCATTGTTTATCATCGAGACAGTACAGGACTGAAGCATGACAGTTTTGTTATCATATCTGAATCCCTCAATCATGACACCGTAGCCGTAAACTTGTTTCACAAGAAAGTGATTGCAGATTTGAAGCAGAAACACTCAAAAATGACGAAAATTACTTACTTTTCCGGCGGTGCCAGTGCTCAATACAAAAATAAAAAGAACTTTATCGATCTATCGTATCATTTAGAAGATTTTGGCATTGCTGCCGAGCGGCATTTTTTTGCAACATCCCACGGAAAGTCTCCGTGTGATGGACTTGGCGGCACTATCAAAAGAGCAGCGACTCGTGCAAGTCTACAGCGTCCAGATTGGGCAAATTACTACTTGTAGACACTTGTACGATTTCGCTGTAAAGTCAATAAATGGTATAAACATAATTTACTGCACCAATGAAGAGCACATGGCAGAGGAACCTGCCTTGGAATCACGCTTCAAAAATGCAATCACTATCTCTGGAACACGGAAGTTCCATTCTTTTGTTCCAATTCCCAATTCCCACAAAATTAGATGTAGACTTTATTCATTACATCAGGACTATGAAGATCATTGTGTAGAGAAGTAAGTGTCATACAGGAGTCAATTATATTTTGAAATCAAATTTCAGCATCCCGGCAGAAGGAACAACAAGAGAGCACGACGATGAACAGCACCCTTAGCTATTTCATGAACTATTTAATTATTTAGAAGTGTACAATAGAAATTGAATGAAATATTCCATCCTTGTGTGACTGATTATTCTCTGTAACCTGATTTTTTCTCAAATTTTTGCATTAAGACATCATAATTTTTTTTCCAAAAATAATTAGTTTATAATAAAAATTAAATAATAATTGTTATTTTTTCACTCAAATTGATTGTGTATAATAATTCACCTCTTCCCAACAGACAACTATTCTTCTACTCTTCCCATAAACAGTGTATTCGATGAATTTCCAAATTTACCACGTCAATGGTATTCAAGAAAAATGGGACTTTGTTCATAAAAAAAATCATAGCTCATGAACTATTGAGTGGTACCTCGCCAAAAAAAATGCATAAAACTCAGGAAGACATGTGCTACATCATATATTTTTTTCAGATTTTTAGCTCCATGTCAGCATATTTTTTTTTTATAAATAAATAAATTTGTTGTTAAAAAAATTTATAAACATTGACTTTTTCCTACCGTTTTTTTTTCTAGATAGAAATTCATCCTTTCCCAACGAAAAAGACCTTTTACATTTTTTCCATAAAATGCATATTTGCTGAGTTACGAGGTCTAAAAAAAAAGTGTTTTTCAGTAT
Source organism: Diachasma alloeum (assembly GCF_001412515.2). Lineage (NCBI taxonomy): Eukaryota > Metazoa > Arthropoda > Insecta > Hymenoptera > Braconidae > Diachasma > Diachasma alloeum. The sequence continues at coordinate 412,595 of NW_021680793.1, read as the reverse complement.
GCCAAAATTTTGACTAGCCATAAAAATTTCAAAAAAAATTTTTTTTTCATTTTTTTTCCAGAAAATGATATCTCTACCGGCCCCTTGCAATATGTCAAATTATCACAGGAAAAAAAAACGCATTTTTTCTTGATCGAAATAGCGTGGAATGTTCCAAATATAACAATATATTGATCGGGCGCATCTTAACCCGTAACTCAGAATATAGTCAGATTGCAGAATAAAAATCAACGTCTTTGTCGAAATGGAATAGATAAAAATCTTCTCAATGTTTTTCTGTTTGTTTGTATATTACTTGAATAAATTCATAACTTTACGAGAATCTTCTAGTGAAAATTAATGTTATCGATCAAAGCTTATTTGAAAAGCTGGCTTAAATTGCTACATAAATTATTATTATTCTGTAGGATAGACTGTCAGAGCGTTTCAACCTATAATTTTATGTCAATGTGAATAATTGAAAAAAGGAATTAATCCATTTTAGTTAATTATTGCAAACTCTCATCCCATACTGTCGACAATTCTGCCATCAGACAACTGACGCTGATATTCTTGTTGGAAAAATTATAATTCGAATGATCAACATAATTTTATTCAGTCAACAGTAGTAATGTAACAAAATTTTAATCGTTTTTATAGACTAAATCTCTTGGACTCTTGGAGCGATGATGTACTATAATTGAATATAATTCATACTCAATCAGAATCATGCGAACGGTATTTTGGACACTAACTTTCGCTTCGCGTGCCTAAAACGTCCCTTTTCCACACATTGTGATGAAAAATATCATTCGATACTCGTGGGAAAAGTGTTTTTTGGCTCGTGGGATTATATCACTCGCCTTCGGCTCGTGCTATAAACCTCCCACGAGCTAAAAAACTCTTTTCCGCACTCGTATCGAAATATACTATTTCATCATTAAGCCGAAATAGTATATTCCCTACCTAGAGAGAGAAAATAAAGGAGTCGTATCCACGTGCAGAATTACTAAGGGCTGAAAGCGAGGGTAGTAAGCACATGGGTAAGGGCCTTTTATTTTACCTCCTATGGTCAGGACGTTATTTTCCGTCACGGCGTAAGCGCAAAGTCAGATTTCCCTCCCGCGAAGTATTTAGGAGGAAAATGTGCGCTTTGCGCCCGCAATGGCGGAAAAACCTTTCTGGCAGTTATGAGTTTGCAGGCCAAGCCGAAGGCTCATTACGGAAGTGCGTACGAGTCTTCGGCTCGGGCTGCAAGCTCGTAAGCGCTTCACGGACACTTTTATTCCTTGAAAATTCAGTGAGAAGGTTAGTTGTTGAAAATTTCTAAGACTCTTAACGGAAATTTCAGTGGACAATTTTTGATAGTATCCCGTGTAGAAATTTCTCCGCTCAATCCCCGCTTGCTATACAGTCACGCCAGGGCTGGGCGGTCGGTTCGAGCGCGTGAGCGGAGTTTCAGCCGCATCTCCGCTTGAATTTTCACACGGGATATTGAGAAAAACGCTCTGTACCAGTAGAGAAAATCTGCAGAAGCAATGACGTCGCTTTTCTTCATTCTAAATGAAGCAGAAACAACATTATGAAATCAATATATCTTCCACATTCTCAATGCACGAGGAACAGAGCATTAGTAGAATGACTAATAAATGCGTGGTGATGACCTTCTAACCGGAAGTCGGAGATTTTTAGAATTACGGAACTGAATAAGCTCGAGGAGTTTGCTATAAAGCTAAACTTAGCATAGTTATAAACACCTCTACGTGTTGCATAATATATCCAGCACGTGACTTCATTCTTGAAGTATTCAGTTCTCAAAGTCTTTTGCTGGTCACGGTTAATCGGAAAATTGTATTCTGTAAATATAAGAAATAGAATCTTCAAATTACAGACAGCCAAATTCACTCTATAAAAAATTTCCAGAAAAGAATGCATTATTGACATCACTATAAAAAAGGATTGATGAAATCATTGATTTATAAAATCAGAAGAGTTCTTAGGAATTGATTAAAAGGAGCAATTACTCAAGTTGAGAATCAGATCAGTGGAAATGATGTGTCTTCTTAAATATTTTCAATTCATAAAAACGGTCGTCATTCATAACAAACAAAAATTGTATGTTATATGTGAAAGCATAAGTTTACCTTTTTATGCACAATATAATTGACATTCAATTTTTATAATTTCAGGATGTAAGGAAATTTCCTGATTAATAGTTACCTATACAGAGTGTCCTATGGGAATTAGCGAAAACTAAACTCATTTTCTGAATCATCAAAAATAACCTTGATGCTTTTCGTTTATGAAACGTGTGCTGGAGACCTGTCACCCTTACTCCAACCGTAGCAGGGAACTCAATTTGTTCACAATAATTTGTGATTCAACAATTCAAGAAAAAAGATATCTCACCCAGTTCTTTTATTCGAGAGGGAAAATATACTGTTGCGCCTTCAGAGGGTTTCGTGCTAAATTTATATCCAAAAGAATTCCCAGCAAAAACGCTCTGAGGAAGTTATAATATAAAATGTTTCATTTGATTATGCAGGGTGTCCCATGGTGACGAGTGAGAACTGCTTGATGATTATTTTTACTGCAAGCGTGGATCAAGAGAAGGGAAACAATTTCCGATAGAGTAAAAAGTTATCATTTTCATTTCAGTGTAGATTTATTATCTAAACATCTAGTTTATCCAACAAAAATATTTGATTTCAAAAATTGTCGTGTAAATTCTGCGATCAATAGTAGATATTGTTAAAGTGAGAGCCATCAGAGTTGGAGCAGTAATCCAAACGCTTTCTGAAACCATGTAGTACTCGTTACAAAGTTTCCTTTGGAATATCGTGAAGTCTTCCTAATGTTGTTCATCAATTGTTCCATTGTTTTTGGCATGCTCGCGTAACAATGATCTTTGATATAACCCCAAGGAAATAATCACAGGAATTCAAATCTGGTGAATAGGGTGGCCACTCTACTTCCTCTCCACGGAATTTCGGGTATCCCAAAACCACGACTCGATGACGATGAATTTCATTAATAATTTCAAAAACTTCGCCAGTCTGAATTTATCATTGAAAAGTGAGATATCTTATGTACTCCATTTTTTGTTCATCATAAATGAACGATTCTTATTACGCGGAGCAAAATTCTCTAGGAAAATTCTAATGTTGGCACGGGAAAAAGGAGGCAAAGTGATGGTTAGGGAGAAATTCCAATGCCGGCACTGGAAATTTGATTGATTAGCACGTCAATTTTTCCCGTTCTTATATGAAATTTTCACAGAAATCCCGAGAAATTTTACCTTAACCCCACTAGAATTTTTTTCAGTATCAGCACTAGAATTTCCCCAAAGAATTTCTCGCCGCCTGAGAAAAAAGGGCATACGACCTTTTTCCGCGAGGAATTTACGCTTACTCCATTTTACTTTAGATTCACCACCATTTACTTCAAATGCTTTAGCAACTAAAAATGAAAAGAGAGAGTCTGAAAACAAATTGGGTGATTATTTGAAATCCTTTATGGGAGTTCCCGCATAGATTTCATCCGATTTTGTTTTCAAGAACGAGACTGAACGCGCGGGGTTTATGGTTTGGTGATGGACTTTTGTTGTTTTGTAGATGACAATTGCTTTTTTTCTGTTTCTCTGATGAGTTTTTCATTCAGTTTTTACGATCTCATCAAATGGAGAAGCTAAACATCGTTCTGGTAAGGATATATCATTTTTATTGCTGACTACGGTATACCATTGGCTACAGTTTCTCAATTAAAGAAAGCATCAAAAAGTATCTCCTCATTACACTGAATTTAAGGGATGAATAAATTGATGGACTCCTGTTTTTGTATAATTGTAATAACTAGGAATTACAGGAAATTTCTCCCTAAAATTATTATTTTTCCACCGAAAGCCGCATAACAAGATATTTAGCAGCTTAAAAGATTCCATCCACTCCAATTTCTTCGTAATCTCTCTATTCATTCAATATATAAAAGTCTCTGATTCATGATTTACTAAATCGAAATTTTTAATATTTTGTCATAGGTGCCCAGAATCACGCGATTCTAACCTCGCTTCGCTCGGTAGAATCGCGGATTCTGGGCCCTATGACATAAAATAGTATACGAAACTCGTGCGTAATGGTGTTTTTTGACTCATGGGATTCTAAAACGAGCCGAAGGCTCGTTTTACAACTTCCCACGAGCCAAAAAACCCATTACGCACTTGTTGCGTAATATACTATTCAGTCATTTTCTCATCTTCTGACACGAAAAAACCGATTTCTTGTGGCAAAAAATTCTCACTTTATTATAAAATATTCATGTTCAAGTCATGAATACTTCACTGAAATCTGACATTGTCTGACACATTATCCGGAATTCTTATCCCAGGAAATTTATCTTCAGGAGATGAGATATTTGGCGCAAGAAATTAGTTTTGTGATATTATGACGATATTTCTCTCAGTGTACCGGTGATTTTATGCACTATTTTTTCATAGAACAATAACATCCTTGCCATTCTTGGAATGCTATTGTATAAATTTATTTATTCCCGTTTGTTTTGCAATAAATGAATATATATAGGGTAACATATGAATGAACGTGTTTCTTGATCTATTTTGACCACCAATGCAAAAAAATGTAGACGATGTTTCCTCTGGCGAGAGGGCATATCTGCATCTTCGTCTACATTTGCTTTCTTATCCACATTTAGTTTCTAATATCGGTTTTCACTATTTTTTACTGTTGATAGAGGCTTAATTCATCATCAACTTAAATTTATTCCTTCATGATAGAGGAGATTATTTATATTATAAATACCATTCTCTTGCGAAATGAAAGTGCTTTTAAAATCTGACCACTTGTATTTTATTCATTTTTGGCATTGTTTATTCAAATCGAAATTGAAAAACCTTTTGATCCAGGAAAACCAAAAACTAAAATAGGATTCTATCTAAATTGTTTGATGACTTTTCAAGTTAGGGAAACAAATTTTGTATTCCTCAATTTAGTATTCTACCCTGACTTCACCATATTCTTCCGGTAATCCTGATTTATATGAAAGAATCAATTATTAATCAAGAATCTGTGATTAATGTCTGATGAAAGTTCATGAAAATTTTGTTCTGGTTGATGATGATGAATTAGTCCTATATAACAATATGAAGTATCACAAAAGTACAGGTCTGCTTCAAAATTTTCTATTTTTTTAACAGTTTTTTTACTGTAGTTTTCCTACAGTGCGCGTGAGATACTAAAAAGAGCGTGCCTGCTGACGAGTTAACGACAGTGACGCATTTCTCATGGAAATTTGAAATAGTCAATGAGCATCTGCGACGTCATATTTCAATGCGGGATATCGAATCGAAGTTGAAAACAGCCAAGAAGGAATCGTGCGCATACATTTTCGAGATATGGAGATTGATGTCTATGTCCATTTTAGAACAGGATCACTCCTGGCTTTATAAATTATCGCATTTTTCAAACTACAGGATTAATGACTCGGTTCGAACACGGAAACAATTATTGGAATTACAGTTTGTCCCAGTGGCAGTTGTGTGGCAATAAAAGGTTTCCAATTGTGGTTCGGGTTACTGAATTCAATACATACAGTTTCTGATGGTCAAAAATACCGTTACGTGTTCGATTCGTCAAATGGCTGGTTAGATAATGAGAGATACCACTCACTTATTCCACGCATTCTTTTCAGTTTATTACTCGACTTTTGATATTCAATTCGAAACAACAACTTCTATCTAGTCTCCAGCACGGATCATATCTTCCTCTACTGAAACGATTGTGGACTTCTGTTGAAATATTAATCTATTGATTAAACTTTCGATGCATTTCATGCATCCATGTCTTTTCAACTAGGCGACATTTCAACTACGACATTTCCACTGCTCAGATTTAAATACACGCCAAACGGATGAAATTATTATTAATTATTGTGGTTAATTGAAATGTCGCAGTTGAAACGTCGTAGTTGAAATGTCACCTAGTTGAAAAGACTGGATTCCCTAAATCTCTCAAAACGTCAACAATTCAAACAAAATATTAAAGCATGGAAAAACCTTTAAAAAACTATTAATACTAAATTGTTGATCTCTAGTAATTGTTAATATAAAAAGAAATTGAATCTTTGTATGATATTAATTATATATTATATTAGTTCAGTGGTTAAATTGAGCTGTATTACGCTGTTTGTTGAAAACCAAAGAATAAAAAAAATGAAAATTGGAAAAATTTCGGCTCATTCCTAAAAATATAGGAATTTCACAAAAACTAGTAGATATGTTGTAGTTAAAAATTTCAGTTAAAATGTCGTAGTTGACATGTCGCCTAATTGAAAAGACATCCCACCCTTTTCATGCACTGATAGAAAGGATTAAATAGTTATTATTAACGAATGGATTTGGTGGGAGACGAGAGTCTATTCGGTCTCACCAAATGTTCATCATTAATAGTTAACAAATGCACATTTGAGGAGCTTTGTTTCACTTTTCAAATGAAGCATTCGTTAACTATTAACGAATACTCATTTGGTCATATTCAACTCTACCATTCGTTAATAGTTAACAAATCTCGTTCGGAATAAATGCATCTGTCTATCAGTGTGCTTGTTTTAGTGGAATAGACGATTGTCAGAATGCCCAGATCCAAAATAATGAAGATGCAGTTACCCACTTAATTTGTCATATTTCTTAAAAATTCCTCAGATGGTTTCACCGTTAATATCGACATAAAAACGCGAAACACAATCATTATTAAAATTCCAAAAATTTACCAACCGTTCAATTTGGATAACATTATGTCTGAGACAATTTTCAGAAGAATATCACAATCATCTTCAGATGAATTCCCTCCCTCGTATAAGACTTGAATTACTTCAAAGAATTGTATTACAACATATTAAATCAACGTGATACGACCAGCCTCAGACTCTTCCTCTTTTTATCACGTCTCATTCACAGGTATAATATAGTGTTTCATGCAAATGATTCCATTCTGATTAACACCGGAATGTCCCGGATTTCGAAACCTCGAACAATGAGATCACCCAAGTGACATTTTGCGTTTGACAGTCGGCTTCCAATCAGACACACATTACTCTTAGTCCTAAGATAATAAACTCAGAGTGAAAGCAACTATGTGCAGGAGTTGAGTAGCATAGATTAAATTTCAATCCTGCAATGACGCGCCTTAGTGCACGTATATACAGATTTAATTGAAAAATCTCACGTTGGCAGGAGCACACACCGTCAGGAATCATTTTTCAGCCTGAAAATTTATGCATTCACCTACGATAATGTGAGTGATTTGTGTTGTTTCCTTGTTCGTATGGATAAATCTGAAATGAAATAATTCATCGAAGTTTCAGATTTTATTCAATATTGATCAATAATTTCATTGACTTCTTTCGCATTCTTTTGCGTGATTCATCGTCATACCATTAATTATCTCAAAAAGAGTTGATCAATTTTTGATTCCTAGCGTTATATAAGTAACTTTAATTTTTCCGACTCTTTCATGACAGATTTTTATGATCGACAAATAAATAAACGTTCCCATTCCCTACAGGCTTATGATAATTATTTGGATAAAGGGAGAATTCCTTTCTATAGAACGTTTCTTTCTCCGTCAAACATGGTGAATGACGTAGAAAACGAGGTAAATCAATATATCTCGAATAATCACCGATTTTTAAGCAATGTCACCAGGTTTTTTTGTTGATTATTACCCAAGAACAGATCACGGCCAATAAGAATGCAGTATTTGGCGTCATGTGATATGCAGGATGAAATTTTATGTTAAATATTGCACGCTAGCTTTGAACATTGCAGACTAGATCTTCATTTGTTCTCGAAATTGTAACTTCAAATATCCCATCCTGAGTGGCTACAATCCGTTCTTGAGAAATAATCGAGAATTGATAGACACTCTCATTGATGTACAACGAAGTTGGTGGGGAAAACCCCGACGATTTTGTCGATTTTGGGCCACTAAAAATGACACTACCCGAGTGGAAATTCCGGTCAGGTCTTGATCAAGTTTGGATCAGGTTGGACCTGACCACTGATCAGGTATTGATCAAATTGACGGATCCAGTCTTGATCAGGCATGTTACGCCTCTGACCAATCCGGATTTGATCAGGACGAATGGATCCGAACTTGATTAAGTCAACTGTATGAAAACCGGATGACCTGTCTGTCAGTATCAATAACAATTATCAATGATAATTAAACCAAAACAAAAGATAATTCAATTCTTTCACCGTAGGCCGCCCCTCTTAATGAATATCTACTGTTATTACCTCTGAAAAAGCTTATTACTTTCTTACCGATGCTGGGGATCGAACCGGGGGCCCTAAGATTACTAATCCTATGCCCTAACCACTACGCTATCGCGCTATTACTATTGAGTAAACTGTACATTGTCCATATGATTTGTATCGGGTTATTCGTTGAATTTACGATTATTCCTGATCTCGCGGATGTGCGTGTGTATTCTCAGAGATAAAATATGTTCAATTAAATTTTTATTTAATTCATTAATGAATAATAATAATGATAATAACAATAACACTAATAAATAAATAGACATTTGGTGAATTTTTTTCTCAAGATCATTTACGTGAAAGTTTGATACTCCTCTAATACGTATTTACGGCATCATCATCCCTCCCTTCTGTACATTTGAGAAGGGCTGGCTGATCCGATCTGTTGGATCAGAACTTGGTCAGGTTCTCATCAGGCATTATCTGATCATGTCTATCTGATCAGAACTTGATCTGACCCCGCCTGTAGTTTTTCGGATCCGATGTACTGGATCAAAACTTGGTCAGGTTCTCATCAGGCATTATCTGATCATGTCTATCTGATCAGAACTTGATCTGACCCCGCCTGTAGTTTTTCGGATCCGATGTACTGGATCAAAACTTGGTCAGGTTCTCATCAGGCATTATCTGATCATGTCTATCTGATCAGAACTTGATCTGACCCCGCCTGTAGTTTTTCGGATCCGATGTACTGGATCAAAACTTGGTCAGGTTCTCATCAGAAATCACCAGATTAGTCGAACCTTACAAAAACCTGATCAAGTTCTGATCGTGCTTCAGGTGGGCCTGAAGCAATTTCCACTCGGGTTGCTTCTGAAATAAGTGTACAGTTAACAAATATATCAAGTTTGACATAGCACATTCCACCGCTTCACAATAGAATTTATTCGGTGGATTATTACGGGCGAATTAAAGCTATTAACAGAGAATTCCAAGTAAAAGTGCTTAAAATATAATTTTACCATTTGATTTACAAAATATCAAAATGAAGTCTGAAAAAAGCGTTGTCAGAGGTATTTTCATTAATTGATTTCAGGGACTTGTTAGTGCTTAAAGTGACCGAGAAATAGTCAATTGAGAAGATTATTCCTTCATATTTTAGAAATTACAAGAGTAGAAAGCACTAAAGTTTTGGGTATTTTCATATTGTTAGAGTCTCATACCGACTGACAGCTAATGACTATTTTTCTATTAATGAGACCTCAAAAACAAATTCCAGTGGCTGGAGCTGTTGCCGCTGGGTTTCCATTGCGCAAAAAATGGCGATCAGAATAGTATTCGAAAATATGGATTGCGTAGATACAATGCTAGGAAAAGTTCAATAAAAGTTTTAAACTACCGAGGAATCTCTTTCACGAGAAAATTATAAAACAAATGCAGGGAGAGAAGTATTCAATAAAAATTACGTAACTTTCCCGTAATCCCGGATAGAAATGTAGTTGTAGACAATTTTGCAAAACTGTCACGTAATTTTTAACTAAAATCATGGAATTTTTCCAGTTTGTAATTTTTACCTAAATCTCCTGTGAAAAATTATGATACCGTCACTTAAATTTTTTGGGGGCCTATTCTCGAATTTGAGGTGAACGGATTTGTGAACGGGCAATTTCGTCTTTAACGTGTGTGGGGTTTACAGCATGAGCCGAAGGCGAGTGATGTAACCACACACGTTAAGGACGAAATTTGCCAACAAGTACTGAACAAAATTTTATGTCACGAAGCCTGAAACCGGCTGAATTAGACACGAGACGCGAAGCGTCGAGTGTGTAATCCAGCCGGTTTCAGGCATGAGTGGCATAAAGGTATTTATGCCACTCATGCCTGAAACGAAAGACGAAATTGCCCCACGCGTGCTGAAATATACTATTTATCTGAAATCACTGATTTTCAATTAATGAAATCATTCGAAATTATGAAATCACCGAAATCGACTTCATTTTGAAATCATGGTGTCACTCAATTATGGAGTGAGTAGCCCCTCGGAAAATTCGCCGTATACACGGTACACGGCCCGGAGTTTCGGAATAAAAATTTGATAATCCAACTATTGATCATATTCTTGGAGAAAATTTTCATTGATAGGGCTTCTAGATACACTGAGAAAAAAATTTCCTAATATCTGAAACATATTTTCTTGAGACAAATGAATTTTCTTCAATTGCTTAATTCTCTCAGGCATCTCAACTCACATGACCCGAGAAAGGCCTCATGCTTTAAAATATTCTTGTACTCAAGTATGATTTTGTCGCAAATGAACTTACTTAAGGATAATCGGGCGAGGAGGAAATGTAGGAGGTGAGGCGCAGGGGTTTCTATTGTTTTCCTGCAGAAAACCAATCGCTGAACAAAAAAATCTTTCCCATTCGGATTCAAAATTCAGGCAATATTAGGGAGTATCTCCGATTAAAAATTATTTTTGGAGCTAATCAAATTTATTTGTATCTGTTGTACGCATTGAATCGTTTTCAGATTGTTTTTTTTTAATAAATGAAAAAATATTAATCCATGCGAAAAAGTGGCAAAATGGTCGGTAGTTTTTTTTTTCAACAGGAGCTGGTACCACTGGCTCGAGGGAGCTCCAAATCCAAAATCACAACGCTTCATCGCTCTCTCTCTCTCTTTCTCTCTCTCTCTCAAGAGACGTTTAAATTGACCGCGCTACCCCACCCAATCGGTTCTTGGGACGTTGCTGCTTGTTTTGGGCTGCGTGCGCAGAAATTTCATTTTTCAGTACTTTTTTCGCTATTATCAATAAACAATGCTCCTCGGGGACAATCTTTTTCACTCAAAAAATCATTGATCACATGTTCTAAATGTGTCTAAAGTTTCATGACTTGCTGCATTTTTTCCTTGGGTTTTCCAGTTTTTTTGGTGATTTCCATAAGATCACGGGTTAAATGACTACTTTTTCAAAAATTCATAATAAATTAACCATGCTCCCCAGCAGTCTGAAACTTTGCACACGCCTTTCCCATCATTTAAAGAATACGTAAAANATGAATTTTCTTCAATTGCTTAATTCTCTCAGGCATCTCAACTCACATGACCCNCGGGGACAATCTTTTTCACTCAAAAAATCATTGATCACATGTTCTAAATGTGTCTAAAGTTTCNGGATAATCGGGCGAGGAGGAAATGTAGGAGGTGAGGCGCAGGGGTTTCTATTGTTTTCCTGCAGAAAACCAATCGCTGAACAAAAAAATCTTTCCCATTCGGATTCAAAATTCAGGCAATATTAGGGAGTATCTCCGGTTAAAAATTATTTTTGGAGCTAATCAAATTTATTTGTATCTGTTGTACGCATTGAATCGTTTTCAGATTGTTTTTTTTTAAATAAATGAAAAAATATTAATCCATGCGAAAAAGTGGCAAAATCGTCGGTAGTTTTTTTTTTCAACAGGAGCTGGTACCACTGGCTCGAGGGAGCTCCAAATCCAAAATCACAACGCTTCATCGCTCTCTCTCTCTCTCTCTCTCTCTCTCTCAAGAGACGTTTAAATTGACCGCGCTACCCCACCCAATCGGTTCTTGGGACGTTGCTGCTTGTTTTGGGCTGCGTGCGCAGAAATTTCATTTTTCAGTACTTTTTTCGCTATTATCAATAAACAATGCTCCTCGGGGACAATCTTTTTCACTCAAAAAATCATTGATCACATGTTCTAAATGTGTCTAAAGTTTCATGACTTGCTGCATTTTTTCCTTGGGTTTTCCAGTTTTTTTGGTGATTTCCATAAGATCACGGGTTAAATGACTACTTTTTCAAAAATTCATAATAAATTAACCATGCTCCCCAGCAGTCTGAAACTTTGCACACGCCTTTCCCATCATTTAAAGAATACGTAAAAAAAAGAAAAAAATCGCTGCTTTTTTTCCAACCCTCCAGGCTCGCCCGATTATCCTTAAATCGCGTAGAAGAATCGTCAATCCTCTAGTCTTAATTGTTTTCATGATTTTTTCGTTACGCACTTCCAATATTGTAATATGTAAAATATTCATGACGTAACGCGGAGCGATAGTGATGAATGAAAATTTATTCGAGTTTCGTGAAGTGCACACTTTCTGAGATTTAAGCCATTGAAAATAATTTACTTCTCTCAAGAAAATATGTTCCAGATATTGGAAATTTTTTTTCTCAGTGTACTTCAAAATGAGTTGTTAAATTTTTTCAAATTTTTCTGAGGCCTTACTGCAATGTAATTAAAAAATCGGAACAAGTGCGGCGCGGCTCTCCTGGAAAATTCTCCTTTCTGAGCGCTAAAAGGGACTGTAACAAAGAAACAGTCTTAATTATTCAATTATCTCAGTAATGAATAAGGGTAAAGAAAACGTTAATAAATTTCTCCGAATGGGATTTTTTTTCAGATATAAAAGCGGTTTTTTTATATTTTATCCTGAAACCAGCCATTTAATAGATACTCACTTGATAAACAATGATTGAGGGACAGACTTTTTTCATCCACTTCCTAACTCGATGAATCCATTTACAGGAGAGTATCCCACCGGAGACATCCCAAGAAGATCCAATGGATCAACAATCTCGCCTGAATGTTCGACAGGGTGACTCCCGAGAATGCTTAACACCATTAGATACCAAGGACAAAAGCCCCCTAGAAAAATCCTTGAATCTATCATCATCCGTAGTTGATTGTTGCTGCATCGGTCCACGTTCGAAACTTCCTCTGCCGCGTTTACCACTATCCCCCTGTGCTAAACTATCCAAGGGTGGTGATACATTTAGCATGGGCAATACTGCCAGCACTGGTGCAGATGTAACGAAAATTAGTGGAAATGAAGGGGACGAAGAACGACAGTCTATTCAACCTCCCACTAGGTTTGAGTCGACGCGACTGCCGCCAAACTCAAATGCTAATAATAACTGCGGGGGGCTGCAAATGGGGAGCCACGGCTCTCAGCCACAATCATCCACAGCATCATCCTCCACCCATACCACTAACAGTACCACTATCACAACTACGGCTAACGCTGGCCTCGCTCCTTCTAGTTTCACTCCAATTGCTCACAACACTGTCTCTGTACCACGACAAATTGCTCAGTGGACGAAACATCATACACTCAAGCTACAGGTAATCCTTCAATTTTTTTATTTCCGATTTTATTCATGAATGGAATAAATCAGTTTGGGAGAATCGGACTTTTTTTTCAAGTGCTGCTCTTCGGTAACTTCATTTCTTCCTCTGTAGTTTTGCTCTATTTAAAGATTACATTATAGTAAACAACATTTGAATGCTTCGAATAACGTATGGATATGTTAACTTCAATGGATTGAGGTTTGTGGTGGAGGAGACAAATTCATTTTTTTCTAACATTTCTTCATATTATAAGAGTGGTCACTGGTAATCAAAATTGTTTTTTAGCGGAACAATTTAATTTAAAAATTGAGTGATAAAAGTGTTTCCGTCCATTCCAATTCCAAATTCTCAATTTTTTAATTTATTCATTAAATGCTACTTCAGGCATGTCAAAATTCCGGTCATTTTAGTTTAGATTTTCGTGGACTAGAGAATTTTTGTTCATTCCAAAGTTTTTACAGTTATTCCCTATTTTTCGAATTGGATGAAAACGTAATTCGATTTCATTAAATGAAAGTGTGAAATTTTGAGGAGCATTTTTTGGAAAAGTAGGAAAATACCAAAGTAAAATGGTATCTTTCTATTTCGAAAGCTATACAGCGTATTAGATGTGTCTGTATATTTAAGTCAAGACCAAGTGATCGACTATTTTTGTCGTGGCGGTACGGCGAGCATGTTTTCACAGTGAATACGTGGCTCTCTTTGGTTTCTGTCGTAGATATTCATCCATTGGTCAAAAATCGAAGCATCGTCCTCACGGATTCATCCAAACTACTTCCAAAATCATTGAGCAATGGTGATCCTCAATGATTGTGTGTTCGTGTTCTTCTTTTTTATTTTTTTTATTGTGAATAGGAACCAGCAATAACAGCAGTGGACCGACTTCACAGATTTCGATGGAGCGGCGGCGGTGGAGGCGGTGCGGGAGGAAGAGGCAAAAAATCCTCTTCTGGCCCCCGCAGCGAAAAAGCCGAGCGTCTCCGTGAGCTTACGGAGAAATTGCAAAAGGGTCCAGCTCCTGTACCACCACCGAGGAGACCTTCCAGAATACACACGTCGTCACCACCACCTAGTGTAGCATATCAAGTTGGTTCCATAATTTTGCTTTTAATACCCGAAAATCGAGAAATATAAAATTGAAAAAGTTCAAGTTTCTCATGTCAAATTGCGAATTAACCGAGATAGATTCGATTGAATGTCTCTTTCACATTGGTGGTTCCTCAGAGAATGAAGAATTCTAATATAATTGCAAGAGGGAATAATGAAACCATTAAAAATCGGGGAAATCCCTAAATTGTTAAAATATCAGTTCGCTTTTTTGTCCTTCCGTTATTAATTGATCGCAATATCGAAAGTGAATGAACTAAGTGGATGTAGACCTCAGTCTGTAAAGTGGACGCAGATGAAACCATTGATTTCCATTTTTTAACAAAAAAACGGTGTCTTCAACTAATTACTTCTATTGCAATTTCGATATTGCTAGAAGATTGCGAATTTTCAATTTTGGAGTGGTAATACGATTTCTTTTGACATAATCTATTAATGGTTGGATCATCTCCTGAATGAATGGCTTTAAGGCCAATCCTCGAAGGACTTCTTTTCTAGAAAATTACGTCGTCTACAGAGGCTGTCAGTATGTCAATGTCAGCGTTATCTCCTTCATCAATTCATTTCCGAGGTAATCCACTCAATTAAAAAACGGATGAAATAAACTCAATATGGGTTGACCTATTATCTAACTTCTTTTCGAGTTTTTTTCCCACTTCAGCAAATTTCCTGTGAACAAAGTTGTTTCAAATCCCAATTACCAAAATAGTTTCCTAATTGACGAACAATCGCATAAATTACAAATTTTCCCTGTGATTTATTTTCAGCAGTCAGCGTTAATTAAATCAGATCAAGTTCGCCCGACGTCAGGACGAAGCTATACTTACAGTGAAGGGAGCATCACACCCACTAACGACGGCGACAATCCGAAGAAATTTGTGCGAAGTGAAAGTGTTGGTGATGAGTGCCATCACGACCACGTGACAGATGACAATAGAAATAGACCACAATCATCACCGAATCACGATCATCATTATCAACCTTCCAATCAGCATGGATTATCGAGGCGTACGTCGAGATCCAGTAATGATAGTGGTGTCAATAGGCATAGTAGTGATATTGAGCAAGTTAAACGATCAACTGACAGACACAGTGAACCAACACATTACAGACAGTGTAGTGATTCGTTGATAGATAGTACTAAGTGTGTGAGTGACATTGGCGAGTTAACAGGGGGTAGCAGTGGTAATGAGAGCGAGGCGAGAGATGCCTTATCGAGATTGGAACCAAGAGGACCACTGCTTACTTTTCACAGAACTGGTGCACCCTGCAGAAGTGCATCCTTCGGCCAAGTAGACTTTAATCAAGGTGAGTAAAACAGGCGTTCGAAAATCTTCTTCTCCTCTGCCATATTTTTTCTTTTGAGTTTAGACATGTGTTTAGGATGAGGTCATTGAGGGTTTTGTCCACGATCTCATGACATATCGGGTTTTAGCAGGTATTTCTATTTGCAGGAGGGCGAGAATAATATTAGAATCAATCGAGTTTGAAATTTCATGGGATATTGGAGATATAACAACAATGTTGATTAGATTGTCAAGATGCATTTTGATAATATAATCAACATTTTTGTTATTTCTCCAATATTCCATAAAATTTCCGACTTCGTCTATCGCTGTGGAGATAAATACCTCTATTAGTTAGAATCGATGTTTTTTTTTTTAATTTCGCGAAATATTTTTATTTTAGTCATGTTTTGTATTTGATTTTCAATGGATTTTAACGTTTTCAATGAATTAAAAATTTTCAATGGAATTTAATATTAGAAGTATTCTCAAAGTCAATCTCTTGCAAAGGGTAGCGAATGGGAAATAGAAGCATATCAAATTATCATGCATCTATAATTTTGCATGTCAATCGCGTTGACACTTATAGGTTCTATAAAAAATTGGAAATGGGAAAACTGGAGTTGGAAGATCTCTTCTCCAACTCATCATATTGTTTATCCAAAAACTAAACTCATAGAGTTTGCTCGCTTTTCCCTCTGACGATATTTGTCAAGTTATCCATGAATATCCTGAATTTCTACCTTACGTTAGCTACGATGTCACTATCGACTTTATTTGGTATTGCTTGATAGAGGATTTTGACGGGAAAGTAACTGAGTTTTGCAACGATTGTTTAAGAGGTAATCATTTTCTTCAAAATTCGCGAATATTTTTGGATATTATCATGATTTAAAAACATATACAAAGTTCTCAAAATCCGTATCCATCAAGATGATGAATTATTCATAGAAATTATCTCCATTGGCTGCCGCAGAATTCTCCTGGGTTTCATAATTCAATGACCATCACTCTATCTAAAATCGTCGGGACATAACCCAATCAATTGTAATTTTCAACAACAAAATTTGTACGATGAAACTCACAATGAAAACATGGAAAAAACCTATGGATAAAGGATTGTATTTAAATTTATTATTCTTATGATGGAAAAACGCATTCATTTTTAATATTGACTGAATGTTTTTCCTTCAAAGAATGGATTTATTGCTGAACGGTGAATTTGATCAATGGTTACTCGGTGATAACTCAATAGGGGTTGACATGGATTTGTACTTCAAAATAACCACGGTTAATTTGAGGTTAGAGTCATGTTAGGCTTCCTTTCGCTTTCCAGATTCTTTTGCTTCTAAATAAAGGCTTTATAATCGTTCAAATTAAAGTTTCCAATTGTTTCTTTTAGGGTAACCAAATATGGTCTAAGAAGTCTTTGAAAAATAGAAAGAAAAAGTTTTAGATGGTGTATGGTTTTTTTGTCTGTTGGGAGCGTGCATTTATACATCTCCACTTGAAGGAGGGAATGGGTAATTATCTCCTTCCAGTGCGGTATATCGGACTCAGATCTACCACCAATACCAACTCAACTGCAGTGAGATCTATTTCCTCTTATTCCATACTCTCCGTGGAACTGTCGGTTGACATTACATTGTGGAGAAGAAACTTTAACTATTGTGTTTCCTCAACGATCAACTGTGTTGCGTACGCCCCCCTCCTTCACTGAAATGATGTGTGTGAGTAGGAGGTTCCGATAGTTTATTCGTCTAATTTGCGTTCTTTTACTGGCGTTTTCTCGTTGGAGCTCCTTCATGGCTCCCGCCACAAAGTTGTCTTTGGCGATAGCATAGCTTTTACTAAGCTCTCAGGCGGAATTTCTCCTCCATGTGCAGACTCTCAACTACCGCGAATGCTAAAGCACGAGTAAATGAAAAACCTGTGCTCTCATCTCCACATTTTTATTCATCCCTGTGGCAAGCAGGGCACTTCGAGGAATTTTCATGTTTGTATTAATGAAGATACGCCCGGTTGCACCCATATTCTGACGGTATCTGTTATAGGTAGTAATCAACCTCTCCATGACTGAGATGTAGGCAGCAACGACTCGCGGGATCAGAATAGTACCGTGACAATTTTCTTTTGGACTTCAGGGAAAGCCGGCGATGGCATTGGCTGACTTTTAAACCGTATCATTACCACCTTTGTTCAGAGCTAAAAAAATTCAGTGTTAATGTCTCCAGTTAATCGCGTTGGCCATCTTAGGCACTGCGCCGATTGCCCGATGGTGGATACCTCCTAGAGTATCGCACTGACTATGGTTGCTGACAGTGTAGATGTCGGTTACCTTCCATGAGCAGTTCTTCCTTGCAGGGTTGCGACTCCCGAATATAAGATCTACGATTGCACTTGTCTCTTCTCTCATGGAGGTCGGTTCATTGTCGCTGATCAGTAATGATATGATATGATTTCTAACAGGGCTTGCACCAGACTGTTGGTCTTCATGCTCTCTCAGTCGACTGCCCAGGTATTGAAGTTCGTCTATTGCCACGAAAAAGTGTTGCTTCGCATCCTCAGTCGGTCTATTCACGACATTTGGGAACTCATCAATAGAGCGGTTGGGTTCCCCATCCAGCAGCTGTATTAATACATTCCATTAGGTCAAGTTCTCACAAAACCATTTTCGTGACTATGGCAGGTGCTCTAGAATGGGTAGCTCCCATAAGACCAGATGACAGCTCTTTTACTGGCGTTAGTAACACAGGGTTGAGTGCCAAGATGTCCACATAATCTCATTATGACTAGGTCAGATTTTAACTCTCGCGCCGTCTGCTTGAGTAGTTCATATACAACCTCACCGTGGTTAAGATTCAGCTGAAGTACCTACATCAATTTACACTCTTACATTTAGTGGCAAGATGTCCATAGTAATAGTACTTAAAATGCTTTATTGGTCTCTCCGGTTTCTTTATACGGCAATTTACTCAGCCTTTCTCGTTCTTACCGTGCTTTCCCAGGATCTTTTTCGCAGCAGTTACTGCGACAGTCACTGAGGCAGTCTGGATTCCTCATATACCTTACACATGGACTTAAATTTTTGAATTGAATTTATTCGGTCTGGATCGATTGTGATATTGCCTCCAACTGCCGCTCGTAGAGCTTCGAGAACATGGACGTGTGTATGCGAAATTGGCAGCAAAAGCCTCTTGATTATATAAAATATGACAGGAATCGCACCATTCGATACTGAGTTACAACATATTGATTCCACGATTTGGAAGAAAGAAAAAAGGTTTTTTCATGATTACGAAAAGAATCCTTCGCAATATTAATTAAATGAGCGCTTGAAAAACTTGTTTCAACACCTTCTCAATCAAGTTGAAAGATGGTAGAATAGCATCATTGCTTATCAAGTTACACAACATCGTCATACGCTTTTTATATCAAAAACCTCTAGTAAATTCAGGTATCAGTCTATTATACCTGAATAATAGACCTGCCTATTATATTATTATGTTGGATACTCACTCACATTGGTTCATGATTGCAACTAACTCTTGACTAAACCTAGGTTAACCCCTTAAGTGCAGCGTTCATGCCACATATGGGTCCGAGAGCTTGTCCTACCGGCCGGCGTCCATATGATATATGGACCCTTTCCGTGATTAGTAAAAATTCATTATTTTTTATTACTATTGTTACTATTGTATTACTATTATTACTATGGTAGATATTGAAATTTTAAAAATTTCCTCATGAAATCCCCTATAGAAAAATCCGTGAGCGTGACGAAGGTTCTTTTGCGGGTTTTCACGCTAATTCCGTTTTCCCTGTTTGATGGACCCTACATATTTTATATCCATTCGAAAGCATATTAAATAAGCTTCAAATTGACACGTGAATCATTTGATTCTGATTATTTTTCATTAAGTTATGACACTTTTTGGCAGAAATTGTATTTTCGTGTTTTACTTGAAAAGTCAACTTCGGCTGGATTTTTCTGTCTTTTTAAGTCAAATAAAAAAAAAGCGATATAACATTTTGAAGCGCATCATTCGTTCTTCAAATTGTGATGTGTTGGATACGATTCGGTTGAATTTTCATGAAGTTATTGAACATTGTTTTTTTTCTGAACGTAATGTGACACTCTAAAATTCGGTCTTTTCATCGATATCTCAACGAGATCTTTAAAATGGCGCCTCATTTTTCCCATTCTATCCACTTGATGAATAGTGATATGGGTATGATTATGTGTCCAATTTCACATGTCACAAATTTAAAATTTGTTATTTTTCCAATGTTTTGTCCTGATTTACAGTTCTCTGGCTCAATTACTAGCTGAAATATTATATTGCGTGTGAAGGTGATTAAATACCCTTCAAATTGAGAGGTGAATCGTTCAACTGCAACGATTTTTCACAGAGTTATGAGGATTTTTCAGCAAAAATTGATTTTTTCATGTTTACTCAAAAAATCAACTTTGACTGGATTTTTCCATTCTTTTGAGTCAAATCAACAAAATATCGCAATATCACCTGGAAGAGCATTATTCCTCCTTCAAATGGTGATGTATTGAATACGATTTTGGTTGAATTTTCATGAAGTTATTGAGCATTGTTTCTCTTTTGAACTACATGTCACACCATAAAATTCGCCCTTTTTATCGATTATCGGACCTTTGGACTTGACTAATGAGGCTTTGACATACACCATTTTGAAGATCTTAACGAGATCTTTAGAACGGCGCTTCATTTTTCTCATTCTATCTATTTGATCAATTGTTATGGGGGATTATATGCCGAATTTCGCATGTCACAAATTGAAAATTTGCAATTTTTTTAGTGTTCCCTCCTGAATTATTGCTCTTTGGCTCTATCATTATTTGAACTCTCATATCGGTTGTGGAGGTTATCAAATTACTTTGAAATTGAGAGGTGAATTGTTCAATTCCGAACATTTTTCACCGAGTCATGAGAGTTTTTGGCAGAAATTGATTTTTTTATGGTTTATTCGAAAAATCAACTTTGACTGGATTTTTCCATTCTTTCGAGTCAAAGCAATCAAAATATTGATAGATCATCTGGTAGGACATTGTTTATTCTTCAAATTGTGATGTATTGAATGTGATTTGGCTGAATTTTCATGAAGTTATTGGACATTGTTTCCCTTTTGAACGTCATGTCACACCCTAAAATTCGCTGTTTTTATCGATTATCGGACCTTTGGGCACAACAAATGAAGTTTCATCATGCACCATTTTGAAGATCTCAACGAGTTCTTTAAAATGACGCTCCCTTCTTGTCATTCCATCCATTTATAGTACATTAGAGTACAAGGGCACAAATTTCGTTTTCAACGAATGTGTAGTTTACAGACCTCGCCTTCGGCTCGGCCTGTAAACTACACATTCGTTGAAAACGAAATTTATTACCGAGTGCTCTATAATATTTTATGTCAAGTCGTGCAGAAGACGAGTTTTGAGCAGGCTGCGCGAAGCGCAGCGTGCGATAAACTCGACTTATTGTACGGCGCGACATAAATCAATTGTTATGGGTGATTATGTGTCGAATTTCGCATGTCACAAAATGGAAATTCCTCATTTTTTTAGCATTTTGTCCTGAATTCAAGGCTTTTGGATTTATTACTAGCGGTTATCTCATACCCGTTGTGAATCTTATTCGGTAAGCTTACAATTGAGAGGTAAAACGTCCATTTACGATCGTTTTTCACAAAATTATGGGAGGTCTAAGAAAAAATTCGATTTTTATATGTTTCTGTAAAAATTGAACTTTTGTTGGATCTACCTATATTTTCAAGTTAAATAAATGGAAATATCAAAGCTACTGATATTTCATTTGGTCCATTTATTTCGATCATTAGAATTTCGATTTCATTAGTATATTGGTGAAGTTGTCAACAGAGTGAAGTGGTTTTCATGGAATTTAACTGAAGTTGGTGCCTTCAAGAAGCATTCAAGGTTAATTGTGAAATCGAAGATGATCACTTATTCATTGGATTATGTTCTGAATCAGACGGGTAATTGATTGATCAACAGCATAGATTGATATTGAAAAGATTGACGAGATTTTGGACCATTATATATGCCTGGAAACAGTTTATTATATCATATTCATCATATTTGAAAAAGTCTGTGGTAAGTAGAATTTCATCCTATAGCATTTTTTAAATTTTGAATGATTCCCCTATAGAAAAATCCGTGTCCGCAACCGAGGGTTACCCATTGATTTTTGCATCGGCTTTCTCTCCGACGTAGCATATATAGGGTATACTCATTCGAAAGCTCATTAAATAAGCTTCAAATTGACACCTGATTCATCCAAATCCGACCATTTTTCATTGACTTACAAGAGTTTTAGGCAAAAAATGAATTTTTATGGTTTACTTGAAAAATTAACTTTGGATGGATTTTTTGGTACTTCTTAGTAGTCGCATTTTACGCCCTTTAAAATGATGTGTGATAAATGTCATTTGCTCAAATTTTCATCGAGTTATTGCAGATTGTTTCCATTTTTTCCGTTATGTCACACCTCAAAAATGACAGATTTTACTATTTATCGAGGCCTTAGACTTGACCAACGGGGATTTATCATATGTCACTTTGAAGGTTTCATCGAGATTTTNTTTACGATCGTTTTTCACAAAATTATGGGAGGTCTAAGAAAAAATTCGATTTTTATATGTTTCTGTAAAAATTGAACTTTTGTTGGATCTACCTATATTTTCAAG
>NW_021680793.1:284126-389894 GCF_001412515.2 Diachasma alloeum | reverse complement strand
TTATCTACCCCATCACCTAGGTTAATTGCTGTAAGCGATAATGTAGCGATTTTAGCATGTCACGTTTTAAAAATCTCCATGTTTTTCCGTGGAATGGCCAAATTCACTCGGTTTGAGTTGGAATCTCTGAAGATTTTTCATAATTATGTGAAAATATATTGAGTTACCCAGGAATTGACTTGTGATTTACTCAATTATTTTCATTTTTTATTCACTTATGAGGGTTTTTAGGCAAAAAATTGAATTGTTATGGTTGACCCTAAAAATTGAGTTTGGTTGGGGTTTTCGGTACTTCCAAGTGGACTAGACGCGAATATTCATCCACTACTTTGAAGCGCATTTTATGTTCTTCAAAATGATGTATGATAAATATCATTTAATCCAATTTTCATTGAGTTATTGCAGATTATTTCCATTTTTTCCGTTATGTCACACCTCAAAAATGACAGTTTTTACTATTTATCGAATCCTTAAATTTGACCAACGGGGATTTATCATATGTCAATTTGAAGGTCTCATCGAGATCTTCAAATTGATACCCTATATTATCTGCCCCATCACCTAAATCGATTGTTATAAGCGATAATGTAGCGATTTTAATATGTCACACTCTGAAAATTCAGTGTTTTTCCTCTTAAGGGTGCCAAGTGAATTTGAAAAAAGATTCAAAAAATTTTTTTTCTTTCCCTTCATTATTGGAGAAATATGTATTCATCCATCCGATGAAATTTCAAACCCGTAACCGGAACTAGACATCGAGAAAATAAATGCGGAAAATCCTCTATTTCGCGTGACGAAGCTCGAGAAAGCATGGGATCAAATGGGTACGGCGGGTTGAAATATCTCTCTTATTCACCCCGGTACCCCATTGTTTTTTGTCGCCATCACATTGAACACATCATTCCCCATATCTTCAAATTTTTTAAATTTTTCTTGAGTTCCTAGGGGGTTGAAACGTTCAATTTAATCAAAACTCCATAAGAGGCCGTGTATAAGACTGATTTTGTTTATTTAATTTCTCGATATCCATAAGTTCTAAAATTTTAAAATTGTCACCGATGTTCACCATCTGTCTAATACTATTAATTAAAAAAATTATAACTTTGTTGGTGAATGTCAATTTTCAAGGTCATCGCCAAACTTGGCACCCTTAAATAGCAAGATTTACTTGGTTTGTGTTGAAATCTGTGAAGATATATTATTCTTGGGTCAAAATATATCAAATTATCTTGGAGTTGGTCCTTAATTTATCCAATTATCTCCATTTTTCATCGACTTTTTGAGAATTTTTACACGAAAATTGAATTTTTATGGTTTACTCCAAAAATTCATTTCGGTTGGGGATTTTGGTACTTCTATATGGACTGGATGGGAATATCCATATATAATGTAGAAGGGCATTTTATATTCTTTAAAATGGTGTATGATAAATGTCATTTACTCCAATTTTCATTGTGTTATTGCAGATTATTTCCATTTTTCACGTTATGTCACACCTTAAAAATGACAGTTTTTACCATTTATCGAGGCCTAAGACTTGACCAACGGGGATTTATCATATGTCAATTTGAAGGTCTCATTGAGACCTTCAAATTGATACTGTATATTATCTGCTCCATCACCTAAATCAACTGTTATAAGCGATAATGTAGCGATTTTAGCACGTCACATTTTGAAAATTCCGTGTTTTTCCTCCTAAATAGCAAGATTTGCTTGGTTTCTATTGGAATATGTGAAGATATCCCATACCTAGGTAAAAATATATCAAATTGCCTACGAATTGACCGCTGACTTATTCAATTATCTTCAATGTACATTAACTTATGAAAGGTTCTATCCAGAAAATGAAATTTTACGATTTTACTGTAAATTCAGCCTGAATCGGTTTTTTCTGCAACTATCGGTCGAGCCAGTTAAACAATTCATATACCATCTCAAATAATATTTATCTTTCTTCAAAATGATGCATGACAATCCTGATCCAATGGAATTCATATCCATTATTGCAGATTGTTTTCATTCTTTACCTTATGTCACACGTAAAAAATTACAGTTTTTACGGTTTATCTAGGATTCAAAGTTGACTAGAGAGGATATGTCACATGTCAACTTGAAGGTCTCATCGAGATCTTCATATTGATACTTTATATTATCCATTCGATTCACCAGATGAATTGTTATAAACGATGATGTAACGATTTTAGCATGTCACGTTTTGAAAAGCGCCAATTTCTTCCTCTCAATGACAAGACTTTCTCGGTTTCTGTCCGAATCTATAGAGATATTTCATACTAAGCTGCAAATACATTTAATTACTTCAGCATTGGTCCCTGATTCATTCATTTATCTACAATTTCCATTCATTTATAAAAGATCCGATTCAGAAAATAAATTTCCATGATTTTATCGTAAAGTCAGTTTGGATTGGATTTTCTGAAGCGAATGAAACTCATATATCATTTTGAAGGGTATTTATTTTTCTTCAAAATCTTGCATAATATTTCTGATCCCCAATAGGACAATCCGTAATCGTGACGCTGGTCCTTCTTCGGATTTTCATGCTAATTCCGTTCTCACTTTTTGATAAAACCATATATATTTTATACTCAAATTGATAAGGGAATTATTGGATTCTGGTCATTTCTCATTCTTACCATGGAACTTATAGGCAGAAAATTGTTATTTTTCTTAATTTTTTTTCTTTTATTGCAAGAAAATTTTTTTTCGCTTCTAACTTGAGAATTTAACTTTGGCTGGTTTTTTCTATCTCTTTGAGTTGAATCAGCGGTGAAGTCAGTGTATCATCTTGAAGGGTATAATTGGTTCTTCAAATTGTGATGTATAGAATACGATTTGATTGAATTTTCATGAAGTTATTGGAGATTGTTGCTGTTTTGAAGCTGATGTCACACCCCAAAATTCGGCCTTTTCATTTATTTTTGGACCTTTGTACTTGGCCAATGTAGATTTATTTCACACCAATTTGAAGATCTCAATGAGATCTTCAAAATTACGTATGATTTTTCTTCATTCCGTCCACTTGATCCATCGTTATAGGTAATTATGTTTCGACTTTGGCATGTCACAAATTGAAAATTTCACATTTTCTCATCGTTTTGTCCTGAATTATTATTTTTTGACTTGATTATCAGTAGAAATCGCATGTCAGTTGTAAAGCTCATTATTCGCAGACTTATGAGATTTTTTGACAAACATTTATTCCTTCATGGGTTATTCGAAAATTCAAATTGCGATGGATTTTTCTAGCCCTTTGAGTCGAATCAGCGGAGAAATCAATAGGTCATCCTTAGAGGGCATTTTTCGTTCTTCCAATTGTGACGATGCGGGTTGTATGCTATATGGTTTATGTGTCAAATTTTGTAAGTCGCAAATTGGAAAGTTTTTATTTCAGTGTTTTGTGCCGAGCTGGTATCTTTCTCGTAGAATAACTCGTAGAAATTCTATGTCCGATATGAAGCTCATAGGATAAGCTCCAAATTGAGAGATTAACCACTTTATTTCAGCCATTTTTCGCAGACTTATGAAAGTTTTAGGCGAAAATTGATATTTCTATTGAAAAAAAANTTTTTCTTCAAAATCTTGCATAATATTTCTGATCCCCAATAGGACAATCCGTAATCGTGACGCTGGTCCTTCTTCGGATTTTCATGCTAATTCCGTTCTCACTTTTTGATAAAACCATATATATTTTATACTCAAATTGATAAGGGAATTATTGGATTCTGGTCATTTCTCATTCTCACCATGGAACTTATAGGCAGAAAATTGTTATTTTTCTTAATTTTTTTTCTTTTATTGCAAGAAAATTTTTTTTCGCTTCTAACTTGAGAATTTAACTTTGGCTGGTTTTTTCTATCTCTTTGAGTTGAATCAGCGGTGAAGTCAGTGTATCATCTTGAAGGGTATAATTGGTTCTTCAAATTGTGATGTATAGAATACGATTTGATTGAATTTTCATGAAGTTATTGGAGATTGTTGCTGTTTTGAAGCTGATGTCACACCCCAAAATTCGGCCTTTTCATTTATTTTTGGACCTTTGTACTTGGCCAATGTAGATTTATTTCACACCAATTTGAAGATCTCAATGAGATCTTCAAAATTACGTATGATTTTTCTTCATTCCGTCCACTTGATCCATCGTTATAGGTAATTATGTTTCGACTTTGGCATGTCACAAATTGAAAATTTCACATTTTCTCATCGTTTTGTCCTGAATTATTATTTTTTGACTTGATTATCAGTAGAAATCGCATATCAGTTGTAAAGCTCATTATTCGCAGACTTATGAGATTTTTTGACAAACATTTATTCCTTCATGGGTTATTCGAAAATTCAAATTGCGATGGATTTTTCTAGCCCTTTGAGTCGAATCAGCGGAGAAATCAATAGGTCATCCTTAGAGGGCATTTTTCGTTCTTCCAATTGTGACGATGCGGGTTGTATGCTATATGGTTTATGTGTCAAATTTTGTAAGTCGCAAATTGGAAAGTTTTTATTTCAGTGTTTTGTGCCGAGCTGGTATCTTTCTCGTAGAATAACTCGTAGAAATTCTATGTCCGATATGAAGCTCATAGGATAAGCTCCAAATTGAGAGATTAACCACTTTATTTCAGCCATTTTTCGCAGACTTATGAAAGTTTTAGGCGAAAATTGATATTTCTATTGAAAAAAAAATCACTATGGCTTGTTTGGATATACTCAGTACAAATTAGTGAAATCTACTTGGTATGATTCGTGATTTAATAGACATTACATTGGTTCCATTCGCTGGGATCATTGCAATTTTGATGTAGTTTCTTATTGGTTCCGTTGAGTTCGATCAGTCGATGCAATCAAGAATTTGACTCAAGAATTCTAGATTGAAGAACAGATACAAATATTTGCATCAGTTCTTTAGTGTCGAATTCAGTATCAAAACCACGCAGCGTAGCTACTAGCGCCCGCGAAGCGCGCGTCTTGCCTAGTAGATAAAATTATCAACACAATGCGACTCTATTTTCTTTCAAGTTACTTTTAATATTTTTCTTCAATACATAAACAATGCGGAACTGAATTCGATATCAGATGCATATTCAAACCTTTCGTTTATCGAGCTCATTTTCATTAAAAAATCAGAAATTTTTACCGAACATTTTCTATACATTCCTTTGTCGAATGGCACAAATGAAATTTCGATTCCATGAAGTACTGATTTATTATTAACAAATTTCCGACAATCGCCGATCTTGGTAACATTTGTGCTATCGAACTGAGATTAGTCGTAAAGATTCCAAAAAAGTCTGTATAAAAGAAGACTGTAATAGAACAACTTTTTGGTGAAAGCTCAAGATTATCATTAAATTTTAGATGATAATTGTCTGATCATCAGTCTAAAAATTGTCGCGTATTGAACAGCGAAATTAACTAGATGGGAGGCCGCGGGGCAATGAAGACACATACCGCGCAATATGGGCGCCGCACTTGAGGGATTAAAATCCGCGTTAAATCGGGTTCAAACCTTAACTGAACCTTGATTGAATCGGGATCAAATCACGACTCAATCGCAATTATACGTTGATTGAACTGACTGAAATCGAAATCGGGTCGTACGACGGTTTATTTTTCCGTACTGACCTTCACTTTTGCCCGTCCGGGCATTAGTAGTGGCCCTTCCCCAAACTCGTAAAAGTGAGAATCAGTACGGAAAAATATCGTTCATGGCTAGTGCCATGGGGTTTTTTTACTCGCGTGGTTGACCAGTCCTCGCCTACGGCTCGGACGCCAACTTTACGCGAGCAAAAAACCCCATGGCACTCGCCCTGAAATATACTATTGTAACACTTCAATTTATGATCGTATTATGACATGAAAAAATAGATAAAAAGAGTAGTATAAAATGAAAATTCAAAAACAAAAGAATCCATTCGGAAGAAAATCGCTAAGTCAGTAGCAACAATTGGTATAGTTAACTATAGGGGAGGATGGGGCAAAACGGTCCCCCTTCAATCGTCAATATTTTCCGATTCAATAATTCGATTGGGATGAGTTAGAGCTCGTTTTGAAGAATGAAAAATTATCTTCAAAATGAAGTTGAAACTGGGAATTTTCACAATGTCATTCACAAGTTATTGACAATTGAAGGGGGGCCGTTTTGCCCCACCCTCCCCTACGAATTCAATTGAGTACTTGTTTATTTAGAAAGGAAGAGATTTAGAGGAATTTGCTGACAGACCAAATTCTTTAATTTCCGTTTTCGGGAATATCGTATCACACAGAAATAATTTTCGGATATTTTTCTCCAAACCGATCATTTTCCGAGTTATTCCCAAACTGAGCTCCATAAACATTACGGTCAAATATTCTATCAATCCCACCGTGTCAATATAGACTTTCTCAATTGAAGGAAAAACAAAATATGGAACACATTTGAATACTTCAATGATTCTCATAGGAAATCGACATAGAACTCAAACAATCTTCTCTTCAAACGGAGATGAGTCAAAAGACGTGCGTGCAAGTACTTTACCTAGGCGTCGAGGGAATACATCCTCTAGTCCAACACCCTCCTCTCCTCAAAAAAGTCCAGATCGCCAGAGTCCGTGTGCTTCGACGCCGAGTGTAGACAGTGCGGTGGGATCTGCAGAAGGTCTCGGTGTTCACCAATCAAGGACACTCGAGGAGTTACGACCTCGAAGCGATGGGTCCGATAGTCTGGGGACGTCGAGTGCTCTCACGAGTCCAGAGCCATCGGTTCCTTCAGACAATCAGGAACTACGAGTTAATCCGACACAACAGGAATCTTTAGATCCGGATCACGTTCCGTTTGTAGATCGAGTGCATCCAGCGGTAGGAAACAATAATGGAGACGAGGTAGAGGCTAAAGGTGAGTTATTTTGCAAAATTTCATTGATAATTACATGCTGATTGCCAACATTGTTATATTTCTAATAAAATTTATGGTACCGTGCAGTAAATATTGCACCAAGGCGAATGAAATCTGAAATTTAAAGATTTGAAAATTGAAACCATTTTTCAAACACTTGATTTTGATATTTCATAAATGGAAAGACGCCCACAAATAAAACATGAAATTGAATTAAATTTTTATTCAATTCAAATCTTCTTTTCTTTTTGTCAATTATATGTTCTTTCTTGAAAGGATTTCTCATTAATTCACGGGAAGTAACACAAATATATAGTAAATAAAGCAGTTTCTGATCATGAGTAGTACCTGATCACTTGACCATATTTTTGAAGTTTCTCTCAGTTTTTTTTTAATTTATCGCTGGATTTATTTATCAACCACGGAAAAAATGGTATTCCTATTTTGATCCTCAGTCGAAATCATGTCGTTGATATCTCAAAAAACTCGCCAAAATAAATAATGAAACCTCATGAGTGCGCCAAACTTCCATTTTCCTTGTTTTGTTCTGCAATGAGCTAGCCGTGTACCTGGAGTTCCATCACTGATATTTCACAATGTAAGTGACAGATTAGTTTAAAAATGATTGATATCACATCTTAAATCATTAACAAAAGGCTCAGAATAGTGAAAAAATCTATTAGAATTTCTTTTTACACATAAATCTAAATCTGTCATCCGAATCCTAACTTCGCAACAGTTGTTGATCGACAGTTGTTGTTGATTTGATTGCCGAGACAATCGATTTTTTGATTAGTGTAAATATTTACATCGTATTATTCTCATCTTGATCATCATGATGATTGCAGGGATTAAAATGATTGAACGAAAATAGATATGAACAGGCAGATGATAGGAAATGGGGTGCTGATTCTCTTGAAATAAATATGAACGGAGAAATTAAAGGAAGAGTGCGATGCGATTGAGAAGGAAGTGAATTGTGGGAATCCCCTAACTGGTAAAAATTTCAAACAAAAGATTTTATGCGAATCCTGAGTTCCGGCCTATTCATGATTAGAAATCGTCTCCAAGACCGAATTTTTTCATCATCCTATTTTGATGAAGTATTTAGTGTTTGAAACTGACTGTTTGATTTTTAATTATAAATAAATATCGGTACTTTACGGCGACAATACTTTCATTGCGCTTTGATTGACCTTTCTTATTTTTATTCATCTTTGATTGAGATTACTGGGCTTAGCTCTTCAGAAACTGTGTCATTTATGTTATCTAGATAGAATAAATTGAGTTCATTTTGACCCCTTATAAAATAGTACAATAGTTGAATTATAACTAATCAAATAATTATATTCATTCATCTAAGACTTTCAAGAAGCAGTAGAGATAGAATATTACAGTAACTGACAGTTCCTTTTGAAAATGTCAGAGAACCTTTTTGTTCAACCAATAAAATAATCTACGGAAAAAGGTCTTGCTACAAATGTCTCCGACCTTTTTCGTTCCATAACCATTCTCGTTAATCCGAATTCAGTGATAATCACACCACCGCCTGAAGAACCTCGGCTGAGCCAAGCGAGTGAAACAAGCGAGGTACTCAGCGAAACCCCATCAGGATCTTCTTCGCCATCTGGAAAAGTTAGGAGGTATCGGGGTGATACGAGCAAACGACGAAAAGGAGTGTATATAACTCAGTGGCCGGAACCTTCAGAGAACGAGAGGAATAAACTATTCGCCCAGAGTAGCGAAGAGAAGGAAGATCAGCCAGCGACATTGAGCGATCTCTCGGATTGTGAAGGCCACACTCCACGACGGTATAACGCAACCAATAAAATAAACAAAATTCTTAACAATTCAAAAGACAATTTCAACATCTGATAAATCATCAAAATTCAGGGGTAACATCAAATATTGTTGTTTATTTATTTATTTTTGGTAAATTGAGCTTTTGAATTTTCAATGAACTAAAAAATATAAATTAAGTAATTTTTCTCTCGAATTCTTTGCTTGTTCTAAATTAAATAAAAGGAGAATATGAACGTTTTTTCTTGTCATCGTCCTACAGTTATAGCAAACGACCTCTTCGTGGACCATATGGCCAAATGCTAGAGGCAGAAATGGCGAAGCCACGTTCAACAGACATTGGACTGGAGGATAACATTCGTCAGCGTCGAAAAATCTCGGCCAATTTGTCATACAGCCCTGGAGTTAATAGTAACTCGGAGCCACCTACACCGTGTCATCACAGAACAACATCGAGTCCAAGTAAACTCGAGGGCCTACCTGGCCCAAGTCCAGAACTTTTAGCTGAATTGCTTCGAGGATCTTCCGAAAGGGTTTCGAGATCGCCGGCTCATAGAAATGTGAGTTTTTCATTTAAATTCTCCAGATAATATCAATTATTCCTTATCGATAGATTACCTTGTCCATTTGATTTTGTGCGATTGGAAAAAATTATTCATGAATAGAGAAAATGAGTCATCTATCCTTTTTCTACAAATAATTTCGTGGGTATAATCAAGAAAGGGAGATTGAGCGACCCAAGTACGCCTATAACCAATTCTTCGATTATAAAGAAACTCTGGGGAAGGGGAAGAAATGAAGGAAAATCTAGGAAGCAATAACTTGTATCTTGAGTGAAATATCACAATAAAGCTTTGAAAGTTCTCAACTTGATTAAAAAAAATATGTCATACTCTTTAGTGGATTCTACTCCTTCCCAAATATTTATTCAGCAAGAATTGACACTGACAGATGATTAACGACTGAATGTCGCCGGTCAATATATAAACTAGAGAAAGGCCTTCGGAATATAAGTAAAAAGCCGGAATGCGCGTGGCACTAGAGCTTCCAAACATAATCTAATAATATTTGGGCCATATTTCTTGGATGACTCTGGTAGATCGGATGAACGCTACCGGGGTTAGCAAGTGATGTCTCCCGATTGCAAAGCGCGGACGAAAATGTGTGTAAGATATTCTTGGCGTCGATTCATTTGTATAAGTCTCGTGGAGGCCATCGTTTTCTTCATTTTCCTCTTATGCTTAAGTCGAAGTCTACTCTCGTATACACATAATCCACTTGATGTTTTTTTTCTTCTTTAAATACTTCAACGTTTTCGTGTAACGAGGGAATATTACCTTGGGGATAACGATTATTTCGTCAATGGTTGAGTTAACCTATTTGTGTCGACTCAACTCAAAGCAATTATTAATTGTGAACTATACCGGTCGTGAGTTGTGCTAAGAAAATCCGTCAAGGGACCTCGTATGCAGGAAATTTCATTGGCTACATCAGACACTTTTTGGTCTAGTTACTTAGTTCATTAATTAAATGAACGTTGAAGGATCTCGACTATGAATGGAATTCCGAGAAATCATCGAATGCTATTTTTTGCAGGAAATTTCCCTGATATTAGAGATTCTGTATAGTATTTTACCATTTTACTACAGAAGCTCTTCAATTTCTCGAGTGAAGGTCATTGTTTCTCGTTGGTTCTGCGTTCGTTCACGTCATGAATAAGCCATGAAGTATAAACGAATATTTTTTTGGATATATATTCCACACTGATGAGGTAAATACTCAACTCATGAATGAACCAGAAAATCTTTCGAGGGGATTTGGGGTATTGACGTCATTGGGCCATTCACAAAACTGAATGAAGTCAATTTGGGTGAGGCAGGAATCACTGATGTATTTTTGGGCGATGAAATGTCAAATGTTAGAAAAACAGCAGTCACATTTTATTACTATAAATTCTTCAATTTGATTTGACGATTTCGGAGCATTTTAGATGCATTCAGAAAGGAATTTGAAGGTTTTCAAACGCAAATAGTGATGGGTAAAAAAATAGGAACGAGTGTTAGATTTTATTTCTATGTAATAACTCTGGAATTTCTTATATGGAACGTATTTCATAATCGGTATGGACCAAGTATTTTCGCACTTGCGTAGAGCGTCCAATACTCAAATAGTATTTTTTACATTTACTATTTCACATATCACGTATGTGAGAATTAAACGTGGAAAGTGAATTGAAAAAACACCATAAAATCTACACGTAAATAACACATTTCCACGAATGGATCCTCCAAATTATTATGCTCAGTAAGCTTCTGCGATATAGAATTATTTTTTATTTTTTTATTTTTTCTATTTCTTTGGTTTTATCGAAGTAATTCTCGATTTGAAACTCCTCCTCTAGCCTGCCTCCCCTCCTTTCTTTTCCTCTCATTGTTATCTGCGGTATCATGGCCGTCTTACTCTTAGCTGTGCCCCATTCGAGCTAGGACATGCACGGGAAACCATGTAAAACCCCAGTCTCACAGCCGGCCGGTTGTGCAGTGCCCTAATATATCCATCTGTCACACTGACTAGATGGAGACACTAGGCCGCTACCCCGTACCTACCGGCCGCAATTTTTGTGCGAGCGAGGTGTTCCTAAGCGGTCACCCATCCAAGTACTAACCCAGATCAACGCTATTTAGCTTGGATGTCCGCCGGAGCAACACCTCACCCACCTAACCATTACAGTCGGTTCGATATAGAATTATATAATCGACAAATGGTGTTATGGACCCCATTTGTCGATTAAAAAATGTGCATACACATAGGGAAGAGGGGCAAAATGAAACAGGGGGCGAAATGAAGCAGTCGAAAAACAAATGTTTGGCGCAATTCAAACTAAAAAAAAAAATTTATTAACGTTCGTTTATCCAACTTTTTTTTCATTATTAGGAGTACTGATGAGAATAATAATTTTCCATTTAATAGAAATGAACATGCAGTGTGAAAAAATTCCTGTTATTCGAAACCCCTATATAGCGTATAGACTGTCTTCTCAGATGAATCCCGTTCCCCTGTTCGATCTCGATCTCAACATCCACTAATCAGCTCGTCCCCTGACTCTCCAGCAGCCAAACTAAGATCTCGTCATAGCTGAGTCTATTGTATTTCCCCATCCGAAGAAGATATGTTTTATATGACCTGTGAATTTTTACCCTATCAATGGAGACATAAATAAGCCAAACTCTTCGCGTCCTGAGAAAAATTCCGCTGAATCTGAGAATGAAATTCTCGTAGATAAGAAGTTGTCCCAGAATTTTAGTCAACTGTCTGTTGCCTGTTGACAATTTGGCTCCTCCAATATCTTCATCATCGCGGGCATTGCCAAATGAGGATGAATTTTCTTCCGATTGTGAGGGCATAAATTCAATGCAGCTTTTAGAGCACTCATAGGGCAAAAAAGTGAATGCTCTGGAAAAATTTAGTAGATGTAGCCAGATAATGATAATTTCTCTCATTTACCAGCCTCGAAATCGTTTCAGGAGGAACGAAGTAGAACCATGGTTGTATCTAATGAGCCCTTTTCAAGCTTGATTGATCAAAGGGTTTCATCAATGGCGAGAGGTTTTTATACGCATGGGTCTAAAAGGGAGATTTTGTTAATGGGTGAAGATTCTAAATCGGGTTCTTTCATAGATTTTATATAGGCGAGGGTCTTATATATATTGGTGGAGAGAGGGGGGGGGGAGGGTTGTTGAAGTGGGTTTGCATGCTTGGTTTTCATCCGAGGTGGCCATGCGACTAAATGAAAATAATAATTCTACTCCCACTCCTTTGCAAAAAGTCAAATACTGAATGTCTATTGGTTGACATTCAGGTAAGGGAATAATCTGTAAAATTTTAAATTTCATGATTTTTTTCCCGTGATTCGAATTTAATGTTACCCTCATAAAAAGGACTATTGAACTTGCCATGAAATTTAGATTTTTTTCTAACAGTGTATCTCTCTGAGTTGAATCAATTGTCGATTTGACTGGAATCAAGCTGAAGAATCGATTTGAATCAAATCGAAAAACCGACTTGAATCAAGCCACTATCTACTACCTTGCACAGGTAGAAATTCCGCGTGAATCACTATTTTTCGGCTTGATCCAAGCCGCTGTCGGCTGTAGACGTCCATTTTCAACTTGATTCAAGTCGATTTTCTACTTGAATCAAGTCGAAAATTGACTTGAATCACTACTTTATTTGGGTGCAAAGTTAGAAAACCGTCAAAATTAACCAGTACAAAGCTTCCATTTAAAAGCAAAAAAAGAAGTTCGATGCAGGTGTAACCCAACTATCTCAGTGCCCATCTCCCTCTTTGAAAAAGATATGGGTACATCAATTACACCAAGTGGACATCCTCAAAGGAGGGATTGGATAGTGCTAAATTTTTGCCAAGGCTCCAATTGTGACATATTTCGAGGTCAGTTTAGGGAAAAATCATACTTATTCTTTACACATGATCACGCTAAAAATGCCAGCATTTTTTTTAGTGACCTAAAGATACTCATCAAGATTTGATCGACCGGGCAGTATAGGTGCTTGTGAGGTAGGACAGTTCAGTATTTAGCTTGTCAAAAATCACGTCGGACGGCAATTTTTTTACGCGCACCATTGCTGAACAATCATTAATGCCCATTTCCCCTCCAATCCCCCCACATTGATTCCCCATCAATATTTCAAGAATGTTTCAAGTATAACGGGTTATGAATTCCAATAATTAAACCCTCAAATGGTGAACACACGACTACCGGAAACGTATCGAAGGGAGCCGACGTATTCATCCGGTATCCGGATTGGCACAGGTGATAATTTCCGGTTCGCCCACCAGGTGCTATGTGAGGAACTCGCAAGGAGTCATACACGCGCGATTATATTTAGCGTTCAGCCGAAGCATGACTGTTCTTCGTATAATCTCTGTTCAACGGCGGGTATCGTTGATGTATGTATATGTTTCAGTGGGTAATGTGCATCGGTATGAGAAACTAAATAGAATGAATGAAATGCTTACGCGATTTCCTGATAACTGTAGTTTGTTTTTGCAATCGATTGAGATTGTTGGATCATTTTGAAAATGTGTTGCAGAGTAGAAGCGTGAATGGATCATGGAATTTTTGTGGATATTTTCATCACATATATGATGTATTTTGTTAAGTACTTAGAGAATTTCTACAAGAATTCCAGGATACATCGACATTTCTATATAGAAAAGTTCGCGTTTGAAATATTCTTATTGAAACGAGTCCATGTTTGATTCCATGGAATAGTTCTATATATAAAAGTTTACATTTGAACGAATCTTATAGAAATGACTCTATGTATGCTTCAATATAGTTCTATGGAAAAATCCCTACGGGTTTTCCGCATTGGATGTTACCACTGTTAGAAATTCCTAATGGAATGAGGATGATTATCATGATAACTAGCAATGATTATCTCCGGCTTAAAATAGAGCCCATCTGCCTGTGGTAATGTCTGAGTGCTCCAAAATTGTCGAAAATTT
Organism: Diachasma alloeum; assembly: GCF_001412515.2. Taxonomy (NCBI): domain Eukaryota; kingdom Metazoa; phylum Arthropoda; class Insecta; order Hymenoptera; family Braconidae; genus Diachasma; species Diachasma alloeum. The sequence goes on along the minus strand of NW_021680793.1, from coordinate 375,681 downwards.
TCTGATAACTTTGATGCATAGTAACGAAAGAAAGAAGTTTTGCAGTCTAGCTGCTGAGAACAGGCAAGAGGACAATTGCGATCAAATAAACTTGTAGTATTGGACTCATCGTTCCTTTTTATAATTAATCGAATACCAGATTAAATTTAAAAAAAATATTGTATATAATAATGATTTGTTCTTAAGACTCAAAAGGTATAAAATATCGGTCTTTCGGAGTTTTCGCATATTTGCGCTGTAATCGATGGATTTTACGATTTTGTGATGTTGCCTGGAAATGATATAGAATTCACGAAATGTCAAGGTATGAATATCTCGATAAGTTAACGTCAGAACTGAAAAAGTGTTGAACAAAAGTGTTCATTTTTTGACTCAACTTTTCGGATACATTTTTTATTATGGGCAAAAATCAAGTGTACAGAGTGTCATCTCTAGAATCGTTTTAAAAATTTAATTTCAAAGTGGTTGGATGTATTTTTCTTCCTCGGCAAAAATTGAGGTGAAAAGGTAGTCCGAACCGGAAGCTATTGATGAAAAAAAGAATGGAACGCGCGTAGTCTGGAAAGAAAAGCCTGAATCGTAAATTTTTCATTCTCTCAATACAAAGTAATGACTAAAAACATGAAACGTTGCTCCTAAAGGGGTTAATTTAAAGGTGTTCCCAGACCCATTTTTACCCCTGACGTCAAACAAAAGGGAGGGGTATATCCTTTTGACACTCGGTAACTTAACTCGGCAACGTCGTTGTCCAGGCGAAACTACATGAAAAATGAGTCGAAAAAATGAGTTTTTGTATTAGAAATGATGAAAACACTCCGAGGAATCGAACTATGAAGCCCTTTTTTTGATTAATTACTCCGTTTTTTAAAAAAATGTACAAAAAATGATTCAATGAACGTGACGAGATTGAACCGTACACTGTTAAAAAATTACACTTGAAATTTCGAGTGAAAACGCTTGAAATTTTTAACAACGACAAAATTACATGAAATTTCTGTAGAATTCCTCATTGACGAATCAGTTAAATAATTCCTTGAATATTCAAGTAATTTCTCGATTTTCAGGTGCATATAGCACTGAAAAACCTTGCAATTCTTTCTGAATTTTCAATCGATTGCAAATTGAATGGTATGTGATGTTCAATTTCTACAATGAGTTTGAAAATTCAAGGTTTCATTGAAAAATCAATGATCGTTTAATATGAAAAACCCAATTTTCTTGAATTCTCAAGATGAATGAGAAATTTAGTGAACGTTTTTAATTGAAATTGAATTCAAACGCACAACATTGATAATTCAGATGACACTGTGAATGAAATTTCAAGAAAATTCTAACAGTGTACTTCCCTAACAAGCAAAAATGAAAATGGATTGGTAGCATTGAAATTTCATTCATACTTATGAAATTACTTATTGAAATTGAGGATAATCACCTTGAGAGTAATTGAAGGATTAAATTATGTAGGAATACATAAAAAAACTGAAAACTAGAAAATTGAAAATTAAAAACCCCTGACGAAAAAGTTATCTTTGAGTAGTCTAAAAAGCGGAAAATAAAAACTAAAAATTTTAGTTAGACGAATTTTAGAGAAATCGCAATTTCTTTGGTATCCTCATAACATTAAAATAAGTGCCGGTCGCTTGCTTCGCTCGCTCCCTGGTTGGGGTGTGACCGGCAGGGGTTAGCGGAATTGAGTGTGATCCATTATGGGTCAAACCAATGACTTTCCGACCGTTTCCGTTTTTTCTGTTGATTAAAAAAAGACCGGTTTTCGAAAATTTTATCCAAATAAGTGAACGACCGCTGAGACGATTCTGCTCAACATTCAATTAGCATCGAGTTATGTGAAGACGCATCGATTGTACAAAATTGATAATTCATATCCCATTATTATCTCAGGTAAAATCGCCGAATTTTAATGAAATTATCGCTTAGTGGCGTTTTTTTTGCAAGTTTTATGCGAATAAATAACAATCCGTAGGACGATCGTTTACATGATCTAATCACTTCTAACTGAAATGAAGACGCATCGATTGAAAGACAAGCAGGGGTAGAAGCCTATCTGGCAGAAGTCATGTGACCGTTACTCCATGCGTTTTTTTTTCTCTTCACCAATTACATTGGTAACAAGCTTCCGAGTGGAAGCCATTCCAATTTCACACATAAAAAATCAGTGACGATCACTCGCTCCTTAGTTTCAGTGTGACAAATACGGGTGAGTGTAAATGGATATGACCCATTACGGGTTTCACCAATAATTTCCGGGCCAATTCTTCTATTCATTATAGTAAAGTTGTCGATTTTGAAATCTTCCTTATTATGAATAATCTAAATACTTGAACAAATGCTGAGACTATTTCAACTTCAATCTAGTCAGAGTCGAGTCCAATGAAAATGCAGCGTTCATGAAAAAAAAAGTTCCATCCCATCATTTATTCATATGATCGTACCTGAAATCTGAAAAATTGTGGATAAATTTCAATGACCCAAAAATCGGAGTTAAACAGAAACAATCATTCTACAAGTATATATCCGAAAATAATATTAACCAGAAATTGACACCCATCACAACATTTGATTTAGTAATCAATGGTGGTAGAGACAACAAATATCAAATGTTAAGGAGACAGTTTCCAATCGTTCCTGCAGAAGCTAAAGCATAAAAGTGAAGGGCAAACGTACAACGAAGTTTGCGTCGATTTGAGATAGAGTCGATCATTATCTAGAGCACTACTCTACGTAACTCTCAGCAGAGTACGCAGTCTAAATGATCTTTATATCCTAGGTAGATTTCAACCACCTTCAAAACCACTTGATGATGATCCACTCACTCTTGAATATATAAGATTGAATAAGAATTGTTTGAAACTTTCGTATGGGAATGCAATCAATACGAATGATACTAAACTTATCTATCAAAACATCCGATTTTTCAATAAAAACGTTAAACACATACAATGCGATCGATGGTATGAACAAGCTGATTGTCTCATTTTTTCTGAATCGTTCACCAAACGTGCTGATCCGATTTTCCTCAAAGATTTCTCTTTGATATTTAAAACGGACTCACATACCAGAGTACAGTCTCATGGTATTCTGGTATTCATAAAAGTAAATAAAGATATTCAATATTCCATACGAAAACATATAATTGGAAGGCGAACGCGGATCTCATTTGGATTTGATCCTTCTCAAATGCAATGATGTGGAAATTATAACCGGGTATAAATCACCTCCATTCAGTAATTCATTATTTCTTGAAAACTTATCATGTCTGTTTGAATTATCAAACTCAGCTCCAAGACAGTTATTGACCGGTGACTTTAATAATAATGTATTTCATGAGAATAGTTCCTTTGAAAAATATTTGAATACCCATGATTTCGAAAGGGGCATACCACAATTAACATCCACGACGAATTTTAATACTCAAATTGATATAATATTCGTGAGCAAGATAATGAAACATCTGTCCGGAATCTCCGAAAGCTATTTTTCTGATCATAAACCGATTTTTATTGGACTCTATGATGTAAAAGATGCATTAAATGTGATTAACCAACAACATGTTAATCCAACTATTCCATTGAATATTACAAAGAGCAATTATATATCCCCGACCGAAAAATTGAACGAGAAAACCAAAACTCGACCTAGAATTGTTTCAGAAGTGATACTTCCACCAAAAAAGAAATTCAAGATCACGTATGACACAGGCAATGAAAATGAGCAACGAATGATAACTAATATGAAAATATTAAAAAACGGTAACATTACTGGATCTATTAGACGTGGAAATGATGTATTCCATTTACAGCATACTTGTGGCTTTGACAGTATCATACAAATATTAACGTCCGCCTATGAAACTCATTCAAATTTCACAAATTTCATCGACGTTTCACTAAGGAATGAATTGAACTTCATTAAACAATTTCTCCTTGACAATGGCGGCAATGATATTTATGAAAGGAAATTGAACATTTTTTTGGAACACAGAGAATTTTTTCTTGATATTAATAATTCAGATGAAAATCATATTGTCTTGAATGCAGCCATGAATGTGATAAATTTATGCACAAAAATATTTCAGTCAGTACCAAGTTATACAACCCATATCAATTGTCCTGCATGTGGCAGTATAACTATTAGTGAAGCCATGATCAAAATAAACATCGATGCAATGTTCCAATACACTTACAATGATTTCTTATGTTCTACTTGCAACTTCCCAAACTATCGAATATAAAGTTCCAGAATGTGAAATGCAAGGTTATGCACATGTTCATCAATTTGTTGAATTTCATGAACACCTTTTCATCGAATGTCCTTCGTATCATAAGTTGCTAGTGCCACCGCATACGTTCCCTGAGGTTTAGACTGTGAGTCATTCAACATATTCTTTAGCTGGAATCGTAAACTTCATAAACTCAACAATCATCACTCCGTCAGCGATTGGCCATTACAATGCATATGTTTTTAGAGACAATGAGTGGAAAAAATTTGACGGTTTACACTCTGAGGCAATTTCTGGAATCCATAATACAGAAAATGTTTGTCCACATTTATGCGTTTATATACGGGTAAATGACTAATCACTGTACCTTATTATTTACGAATATCCATCTAACCGAAGCTGTATCCTGAGTCCACCGACAGATTAAGGCGGATCTCAACAATAGTCGGACGCCTCTCTTCTCAATCGATCAGGACCGAACGGACTTCAGAACATCGGTATGAATGTCTGTGACAAATGCGGCCTCTTTTTTGCTATGTACCAAAGCCACTCATGTCCTAAATGAATCTTAGCATCCCCCTCTGATGTTGTGTGGGGACACTGAAGAACAAAAAACATTGTGCATATTCGGACGCCGCTTTTTTGAGTAATCAGACATCGCCACGGACGATATGTTGAGAAAGAAGACAACCGACTGCATATTGGAGTTTCAATTTTGAATGACAGTTCAGAGTATCAATACACCACGAAGAAAATATAAGCGCACGCATTGTACAGTGTCCCACTACTGCATGCACATAGCATGCACGGGTAGTGTCATGTACGGGTAAATGACTAATCACTGTACCTTATTATTTATATATAATATAAATAATAAGATATTTAAACGCATAAATGTGGACAAACTTTTTCCTTATTATGGATTCCAGACATTGCCTCAGAGTGTAAATCGTTAAATTTTATCCATTCATTGTCTTTAAAAACATATGCATTGTAATGGCCAATCGCTGACGGAGTGATGATTGTTGGGTTTATGAAGTTTATTATTCCAGCTAAAGAATATGTTGAATGACTCACATTCAAAACCTCAGAGAACGTATGCGGTGGCACTAGCAAATTATGATACGAAGGACATTCGATGAAAAGGTGTTCATGAAATTCAACGAATTGATGAACATGTGCATAACGTTGCATTTCACATTCTGGAACTTTATATTCGATAGTTTGGGAAGTTGCAAGTAGAACATAAGAAATCATTGTAAGTGTATTGGAACATTGCATCGATGTTTATTTTGATCATGGCTTCACTAATAGTTATACTGCCACATGCAGGACAATTGATATGGGTTGTATAACTTGGTACTGACTGAAATACTTTTGTGCATAAATTTATCACATTCATGGCTGCATTCAAGACAATATGATTTTCATCTGAATTGTTAATATCAAGAAAAAATTCTCTGTGTTCTAAAAAAATGTTCAATTTCCTTTCGTAAATATCATTGCCGCCATTGTCGAGGTGAAATTGTTTAATGAAGTTCAATTCATTCCTTAGTGAAACGTCGATGAAATTTGTGAAATTCGAATGAGTTTTATAGGCGGACGTTAATATTTGTATGATACTGTCAAAGCCACAAGTATGCTGTAAGTGGAATACATCATTTCTACGTCTAATAGATCCAGTAATGTTACCGTTTTTTAATATTTTCATATTAGTTATCATTCGTTGCTCATTTTCATTGCCTGTGTCATACGTGATCTTGAATTTCTTTTTTGGTGGAAGTATCACTTCTGAAACAATTCTAGGTCGAGTTTTGGTTTTCTCGTTCAATTTTTCGGTCGGGGATATATAATTGCTCTTTGTAATATTCAATGGAATAGTTGGATTAACATGTTGTTGGTTAATCATATTTAATGCATCTTTTACATCATAGAGTCCAATAAAAATCGGTTTATGATCAGAAAAATAGGTTTCGGAGATTCCGGACAGATGTTTCATTATCTTGCTCACGAATATTATATCAATTTGAGTATTAAAATTCGTCGTGGATGTTACTCGTGGTATGCCCCTTTCGAAATCATGGGTATTCAAATATTTTTCAAAGGAACTATTCTCATGAAATACATCGTTATTAAAGTAACCGGTCAATAACTGTCTTGGAGCTGAGTTTGATAATTCAAACAGACATGTTGAGTTTTCAAGAAATAATGAATTACTGAATGGAGGTGATTTATACGCGGTTATAATTTCCACATCATTGCATTTGAGAAGGATCAAATCCAAATGAGAGCCGCATTCGCCTTCCAATTGTATATGTTTTCGTATGGAATATTGAATATCTTTATTTTCTTTTATGAATACCAGAATACCATGAGACTGTACTCTGGTATGTGAGTCCGTTCTGAATATCAAAGAGAAATCCTTGAGGAAAATCGGATCAGCACGTTTGGTGAACGATTCAGAAAAAATGATACAATCAGCTTGTTCATACCATCGATCGCATTGTGTTTAACGTTTTTATTGAAAGATCGGATGTTTTGATAGATAAGTTTAGTATCATTCGTATTGATTGCATTCACATACGAAAGTTTCAAACAATTCTTATTCAATCTTATATATTCAAGAGTGAGTGGATCATCATCACGTGGTTTTGAAGGTGGTTGAAATCTACCTAGAATATAAAGATCATTTAGACTGCGTACTCTGCTGAGAGCTACGTAGAGTAGTGCTCTAGATAATGATCGACTGTATCTAAAATCGACGCAAACTTCGTTGTACGTTTGCCATTGACTTTTATGCTTTAGCTTCTGCAGGAACGATTGGAAACTGTCTCCTTAACATTTGATATTTGTTATCTCTACCACCATTGATTACTAAATCAAATGTTGTGATGGGTATCAAATTCTGCTCAATATTATTTTCGGATATATACTTGTAGAATAATTGTTTCTGTTTAACTCCGATTTTTGGGTCATTGAAATTTATCCACAATTTTTCAGATTTCAGGTACGATCATATGAATAAATGATGGGATGGAACTTTTTTTTTCACGAACGCTGCATTTTCATTGGACTCGACTCTGACTAGATTGAAATTGAAATAGTCTCAGCATTTATTCAGGTATTTAGATTATTCATAATAAGGAAAATTTCAAAATCGACAATTTTACTATAATGAAAAGAAGAATTGGCCCGGAAATTATTGGTGAAACCCATAATGGGTCATATCCATTTACACTCACCCGTATTTGTCACATTGAAACTAAGGAGCGAGTGATCGCCACTGATTTTTTATGTGTGAAATTGGAATGGCTTCCATTCGGAAGCTTATTACCAATGTAATTGGTAAAGAGAAGAAAAAAACGCATAGAGTAACGGTCATATGACTTCTGCCAGATAGGTTTCTACCCCTGCTTGTTTTTCAATCGATGCGTCTTTATTTAGCTTCAATTTTTCTAGTAAATCATCAGAACGTGGTTGTTCAATCGAAAGAGGGAGAACCAATGACTGATCCTGTCTCATTGCAATGAAATTATTGACAGCACTTTCCAGTTTTGTATAAGTGAATTATTCAAAATGAATAACTTCTGCGTTTGCAGAATGTATGGAATCAATTATCATTTCCAGAGAACACATGTACTTATCCAGCTCGTCTTCCAGACGTTCCGCCCAATATCGGATGCTATTGAGCATTCATGATGATGAAGCAATGATGGGAATTTGCCCTCTTTTTGTGACTCTCTAAGGAATTTGACGGCCTTCAAAAAATCTTCAACACAAGTTTCATTTTGATTTCTCAATTGATCGAGCTGATCATGTAGGTGATGTAATCCTATTTGAGCCATATAGCTGTGACAATCATTGATCGATCGATTCTGTTGAATGTGGCGCCCTACGCCAGTCTCCTTGTTACCGACAGTGTGGCTGACTGTGTCGCAATGGCGCCGTAGCGCCCCTATTAGATATACTCGTACTATGTACCACTTGTGCCTCGACCGTTGTCGCGTTACGTTGCTGAATAAAACTTGATTACATTTACGATAATAAAAATGTGTTTAATCATTCTTTCGATCCTAAATAACCCTTCAGGTTATGCGCCCAGCACGCTTCCACTGCGCGTGATTAAAATTTATCATAAATTAAAGGATTGAAAGCAATAAATCGGAAATTCCAAAAAGGACGCTATCGGGCGGTCGGGCACGTGTTCGGGTGGATCACACGTGATACAAAGGGATATCCAGAAAGAGGAAAAATCGAGGCGGGCTGGGTGAATGACGACAGACGGGAAGAAAAATGACTACTGCGTGCACATAGCATGTGCATGCAGTAGTGGGACACCCTGTAATGAGAAGTACAATATGGTGAGGTCGGGTAGTTAGTTGAGGGTCAAATGTCATGACGGTTACAACGGTGGGTCAATTCAAGCACTTTAATGATCCGAACGTGGAAAAACAATGAAGGTCTGAGGATAGAAGTACAACAAAAGTCACACAATAGAAGGGTCACAAAGATCTAAAGGTAAAAGAGTGAAAAAAGTCACATAATATAAGGGTCACAAGGGTCGCGCAATGGAACATTCACAAGGCCCACACAATGGAGTGGTCTCAAGGGTCGCGCAATGAAACAGTCACATGGGCCGCAGTATGGAATGTTCTCAATGGTCGCACAATATAAGTGTCACATAACGTGAGGGTCGCAAGGCTGGTAAAATGGAAGAGTCACAAAGGTCACAAAATGGAAAGGTCACAAGGGTCGTGAAAAGGCAGGGTCATAAGAGTCGTAACATAAGAGGCTAACAAGGATCAGACACTAAACATTTTCGCCCTTCAAATCTATGACCATGAATAAATAGGACCCTTGAAACGTATGACCCTCAAAATCTAGGACCCTTGAAGCGCTTGATCCTATTTGACACTTAAAATCTATGACCCTTGAAGCGCTTAACCCATCGATACTTAAAAGGTATGAACCTTGAAATCAATGACCCTTGCAGCGCTTGACCCTGTTTGACACTTAAAATCTATGACCATCAATACTTAAAAGGTATGATCCTTGAAATCTATGACCCTTGAAACGTTTGACCGTGAACATACTCGATCCTTCAAATCTATGACCATCAACACATATGACCCTTCGAACATTTGCCTCTTGAAATCTAGAACCCTCAATACATTTGATACTTGAAACGTACGATCCTCGAAACCCGAAATGCAGATGACCCGAAATGCAGGTGGCTCTTGAAGAGTGAAACGTTAAATTGATTTTTGCTAGATTCTTCCACAGGCTTACAGAATATTGGACATGAAAGAGTATTTTATCCTGATGATGAACGAACCACGATTTGAGTGACGAATGCCAGGAGTGTGAGCCGCAATTTGGGAAGAGAAAAGTAACCCTGAGTACATCTAACCTTAGAAGCTTCTGATACTAAACGAATCCGACCTTGACATGCATGCAATCAAACACATTCGATCCTCCGAGAGTAAAACTTCAAGTTGGTAAAATAACATTCTTCTACAGACTCGGTCATATATTTTTTCGTCTAGGATAGCTGACAATTATTATATACGTCTACAGACTCAGCCATATGTTCCATCTAGAATATCTGACAATTACAGGGAGAATTGAAAAGAGCAACAGTATTCGGTTGAATTTACTCCTAGGGAAAGGGGCAATAGGACGCCATTTAGGATGAAAATAACCTGCGAAGACATCCTCCTCCAAACGGCTTACTCGCGGTGCGTGGGGCTCTTATAGAGTTCAAGATTTAGCCAAATAGAATAGAAGAAGAAGAAACATCTCATCCTTGTTGCCTCTATTCATGTTCCTCACAACGTTTGATTCTTGGAACGCGCACAATTAGATTCATCTGATGCACAGAAACGCTAGCTCCATTCAACGTAGACAAGAGTCTCAACGTAATATCTACATGAAATGTAATATTGACTACCGACCATACTTTGAATAATGAAAATTAGTATAAAATTCACACCCCTTGAAAAATTAGACCACGCCAACCTCTGTCTCTGCCACAACTATGGCTATCGAATACCCATCACATATTAGATTATATGGAGTAAAAAAATATGAATTTGTATTATAGGACTTTTGAAGTCATGCAGAGATGCAAAACATTGATAAAATAACGATTTGTGATTTTTCACAAAAAAAGCGTTTTGGATGAATTACTCTATGCCAGGATGTACTGAATCGATTGACACAAAATTTTACACACGAATGTGGGCCAATCATGCAAACTAGTAGCTTAATCTCAGTTGTTAATTCCATATTTAACGCGCATTATAGAGTCCACATTGGATTTTAATTTGAAAAACTAGAAAAACCGTGATATCTCGAAAACTTTGTATGGGAGGGTATGCATATTTTGATTGATCTTGATAGAAGGTATCATGACAAATATTTTGAAAAAAAAAGTCAATCGGACCAGTAGTTTTGGAGATTGAGCATTATAGTTTTTCACAAAAAGTTGAATATCTCCTAAACTACTCATCCGATTCAGCTCATCCACAATCCCATCCTGTAATATCATAAAAACTACAATCGTACCAAATTTGAACTTTCTATCTTAATTTTTCAGGGCGCTATCGTGTTCACAACGATTTTTTCATAAAAATGAAAAATACCAATTATTACCGAACTGTCGATAGTTACATGGCAATATTATGACTTGATCCGATAGATATTATCACGAAGAAGATTTTGGCGTCAGAAAAATTCAATTCGGTCATGTAGTTTTTGAGATATTGAGAAACAAAGATTTTTGAGAAATTGCTGTATCTCGGAAACTACTGGGCCGATTGAACTGAAACTGCGCCCAGAAATGCTCCAAAGTAATACCAATTATGTGACAAAATTTCAGATTTTTAGCTGCAACTTTAGTCCTTTATTTGTCGTGATTTATAAAAATTTTCGAAAAAATCGACCCGCACTTCCGGACACACATACACACATGGTCCTCAAACTTTGTATTTTTACGTTTCAGACCATTCTACATCATTTCCAAGCAAAATTAGAGAATCGAAAAATTGACCGATTACAAAGCTTCCATTCGGAAGCAAAAAAGCTGAATCGGTTCATTGGTTCAGGAGCACACATACATACACACACAGACATGTCTTCAAAAACATTTCCGGATGACTCAAGAGGTCATGAAACGTGGACAAATAATCAAAATTCAACATATCATTTTCAGGGTCATTACAATAACTCCTTCTCTTTAGGTTGAAAAATAATATTTATCGAGACCTTACATTTTACTAGAAAATGATTCATTGAATACAGCAATCCAAAAAATTGAAAAAAAAGTTGAAGAAAATGAATAACTGAAGAATTGCCAATCGAAAATAATACAAATAGAAATCAACAACATACATACATTTTAAGCACAACAAACAAATCAAGAGCAGAACTCATTTTTTTCTCATTAGTCACTCTATAATTGAGGAACACAATCTAGTTCATTTATATTCAGCAGAGTGCTCTAAATTTTTAAAGCATATTACAGTTATAAAAGCACATGACGGGTATGTTTCAATCCAAAAATGAAGGAATAAACAAATAATTGATGAGAAAAATGATCGAAATACGTACAAGAGTATGTGCAAGTGAGAGGGCTAAAATGTCGGGGTGAAAAGCTCCGGGATAAAGTGGATGGAATGACCTGTCGTAGAATCTGGATTTCGGTTTTTCGTGACATTTTAAAAACTCGTTCCCAAAATCAAATTTTTCTATTGTCCAATTATTTTTCACGATAATATCTATTCAATCAAATTACAATATTTATCATTACCTAGGGAAAGTTACATAGTAATCGATATTTCTCATTTTCATGATAGATTAATTGCGTGCCATTCCATAGAAAAGTAATTTTGGAATTTCATAAAAAATTGAAAAAATCAAAGAACCTTGAATAACCTAGTTGAAAAAGCTAACAGTCAAAATTGTAAGGAAAAAAATAATCACTTGAATTTCTATTATTTTTACGAATCACAATAATCCAATGAACTTAAAATTTGATGTGAAATCAATCAGGCTATTGTAGTTGAAATGATTTTTACATTACTATCTTCTCGAATCTGCGAAAAAAAATTTCAATACCTCAATATCTCAATATATTTTACATTCATGAATGTGAATGGTCACATGGAGACGCAATCCACACCGGACGTAGTCCGACGACTACCTGTGAAAATACTTGAACAACAGTAAACAACCCCTTCTTCTCAACACTTCTCTTCCTCACATGTTTCTATTATGTTTACCACGCAAATCGGCACGTGCTTCATTATACTCGAGTACCTTTAGCACGTGTAACACGTGCTGGGTAGTGACGTACAACCAACCAAATGGAGGGCTTGCAGCGATACCGTATCAGATTAATGTAGTTCTCCACCGTGAGTGGTTATTAACCCTGTGTTACAATTTTCCCACTGAGCACTGATTTTCATGTTCACTAACATTGATTCGAGCAACATAGCTAATTGTATTCATCTCGGGGATTCGAATAATAGTTGTGAAATGATTTGCGGAGTGTCTGATTGTAACGGATCTTTCAGAAGAATACCAATCCTTGGCAAAAAAGTTGTCAAACGTTTTATGTCGACGATAACAACGTTGAACGGTTCTAAGATAGAGAAACAGTGTTTCAAGCCATTTACGGCGGAGGCAAATAATAAAAGTGCCCCAAATGTCGATGAGTTGATAATTGAAATGTGCTTCAGCCGAGTGAGCGAAGAATTCATTCAGTTATGTTCTTTATTCAATGGCATTTTCGTTATTGTTATATGCGTATATGTCTATTGAATGAGGTGTATTAACCTTGTGAATGAGATGATTGAATGTTTTTTATATAGGACGATTAATTATTTTAATTGCATCATCTATAGATATGATTATTCTGATTTTTTTCGCTTGTTGCCCCTCGCTATGAGAAATTCCTCTGGAAGTAATGAAATTCTTATTGTCAATATTATGATTATCAGTACTGTTGTTATTGGTGAAGTAATATTTGTTCTGTTTTTTAAATTAATTGATAAAACTAATGCTGTGATTATCATAATATAAAATGAATAGAGAATTCATTCCTATTTGGATATCTGGGTACTTCTGAGGATTGTTGAACGACTCTGTTCCGCATCTCGGAAATTTTTCACTCGCTTATGGGACGTTTCTTTGCAAAATCACTATTGTTTATTTTCTTTTAGGATACGAGGACACATGTGGTGGTGGAACTTTATGATACCGAGAAATCTTATGTTGAAGCTCTACAGATACTAGTCAATGTAAGTAGATTTTTTTCAGAAAGGGGACTCCATGTTTGAATTGAATACATATCATAACTTCAATAGCCCTGATCACCCACTATGGAGCTATTCAAACATTACGTCACAAAATCCATGACCACCCCCTCTCCCTCTGTTATGGCGAATTTTGTAATTTCTTCGTAAAATTTCATTTCAAAAATGAGAATAGAGGAAGAAGACAAATGATCAGGTAAGCAATTAAATCTTCATGCGATGCTCCGATAGCGCCTTCTGAGCTAAATGAATGGGTAGAATGATCTCGAAGAAGAAAACACTTGAAACAAAAAAGTTTTGTCGTACAATAATGATCATTCTAAATATTTTATAGGCCCTAGAGATATATGCGCCAGTCCACACGTCAGAGGTGACATCATCGCCCAATTGTTGCAGACTGTTACTTCCGCAAAAATTGACCGATTTTCAAAAATCAAAAATTATTTTGTTCGTTGGATTTCTGAGAATATTGTTTCCTTAAAACATTTTTTTATATCCATCAAAATGTCGGCGTGAATTGCATTTAAATAATTAACTTGTTCATAATTATTGTCTGTATTACTGTATCGCGGGTTAAGTTACAAATTCCGTTTCAGCCCATCGAAAAACATACAATATGCTAGTTTCAATTGTTCACATGAATTTCATACTTGCCTGTCAGCGTGTGGACTATTCAGATCTGCCCCCCCCCCCAATCGTGTAACGTTTCATTTGAATGCTCCCCATTTATTTTTTAATGAGAGAAAGCGATCTCTAGTTTTTTGAACGAATGACTCTCAAGTTCACTGAAAAAAAGCGGGACTGAATCATACCGGGAATCGACTTGCTTCATGTCGAATTGATGGCATGAATCAAGTCGGACTCGGACAGATGCAAACTCGAATATCGGTCTGATTCAAATCGATTTTTCGACTTGATTCAGACCGCCTTCGGCTTGATTCAGGTCGATTTTTCGGGTTGGTTCAGGTCAATTTTTCAGTTTGATTCAAGCCCATTTTTCGATTTGATTGAAGCCGATTTTTCGGTTTGATTCAAGCCGATTTTTCCATTTGATTCAAGTCGATTTTTAACTTCCCGACCCGAAGAGAGGAAGTTATTGTAATGACCCCGAAAATCGAATGTGGAAATTTAAGCATTTCTCCACGTTTCATGACCTTTGGAACCACTTCTGACCCTTTTCAGGTACCTGTCTGTATGTGTGGATGTGTGTNGACCCGTAATGGGTCACATCCAATTCCACCAACCCCTACCGGTCATACCCTAAAGAGGGAGCGCGCGAAGCGCGCGACCGGGCCTGATTTTTTGGTTTGTTTCAAGTCAATTTTTCGATTTGATTCAAGCCGATTTTTCCGTTTGATTCAGGCCGATTTTTCGGTTTGATTCAAACCGATTTTTCGGCTTGACACGTTCCTATTTGAAATAAAACACTTTTCGACTTATATCAGACCCGGAATCCAGATTGGCGTAGAGCCCAAGTTACTCGGCTTGAATTAAGTCGAAAATCGCTTAGAATCCAGCCGACATGGACTTGAATCAGTATCTTCTTTTGGGTATTAGGATGTACAATAAATTAATCGAATTCTGTTACCGGAATTATTCCGAAGATTTATTCACTCAATTTTTCTATAGGAAATGGTTACTGGAAACTACAAAATAATATAATTTAGTTAGTATTCTATTGATTACATTTTTAAACAAAAGTAACCTTAATTTTCTGTTTATTATGAGGCTGTGACGCACAGAATTCTACGATACAGCTAGAATCATTTGCCATTGACATTTTAAAATTCATGGATACATTTGATAAATAAAGGTCCAAAAATTATTTATTTTCACAGAAATATCTACAAACTTTGAAGAATTCAGAAAACTCTGGACTTGTTGATGCAGCTGTAGTAGACGAAATATTCTATCAGGTAAATGACATTAGTTTTTCCTTCTAAAAAAATGTGAAACGAGAAGAATATAATAAATGACTGAACGTCCAGATTTCTTTGCATCAATCGATAAATCACTTTCTATATAGTTTTCACAGGATTCTTATTTCGAATTGTTTAAATCAATGGTCATTTCTAAACAATGTCAGTAAATTTCTTTTCCCAGTTTTCATTAATATTGACGTAAGGTTTTATTACCCCTTCGTCGCTTACATGAACTCTACAGCTTAACTCAGACCTTTGTTAAGGTTTTGTTTACCGAAATAACTTCTTTAATTATTATGCTTTCGACCTTTCATAATGCAATCGCTTCTTTAGTTGTTTTCAAAGTTTTATTGTTAATTAGAAAAACGACTGCAGAAAAATTCTCCAAGAATCACGTGAGTAACGAAGGGTTAATATTTTGAATTTGCAAAAATGGAACACAATGTGAATTTAGTAGATATATGCTGAATATACCAAAGAAAGGCTTCAGGATATCCAAGTAGTTCGGGCAATTTTTATGGGGATAATCCTCTTCAGAGTTTATAGAATAGACGAAGCGTATTTGTTTTAATCGCAATATCAGCCTTAGTTTCCAACCATTTTTTCGAGAAAAGGATTTTTGAAGTTGAAATTAAACATTGCGTCCATAAGAACTGTGTATTCCCACCTTCAATTCAATTGTTTATAGTCATAAAGCATTTTCTGGTGCACATAACCTTGACACGTAACATTTTTTGCGAGATTAAAAAAGAAGTTTCCGAACAGGTAGCTGTAATAATATATTTCCACACTAGGCCGTGACCTTGGTGGAAAAAACTCCTTAAATCCTATTGGAAGAAAAATGGATAATTGGAAATAATGACGTTATTGCCGTTGACCCATTATTTCCGATTCAGGTTAGTATCGTAATGCTGACACGTATGGAAAAATCCAATAGGAAAACCTAGTGAATTCTCTAGAAAATTCTATTGGGATTCTGGAGAAAATCTATCGGATTTCTACGGGATTTCTATTGGAATTCTATTGGAAAATTCTATTAGTTTTTTGCGCTGATTCTATTGCTTATTTCATACGGAAAAGTCAATAGATTTTGAATTTCTTTCTCCAGAATCCCAATAGAATTTTCTAGCTAATTCGCTAGGTTTTCCTATTGGATTTTTCCATACGTGTCAGCATTGCGCTACTAACCTGAATCGGAAATAATGGGTCAACGGCAATAACGTCATTATTTCCAATTATCCTTTTTTCTTCCAATAGGATTTAAGGAGTTTTTTCCACCAGGGGAAGAACTTTTCTGGTAAATATGAGATTACAAGACGAGCCGAAAATGAGTTCTGTAATCATATGAGGTAGAAAAGTTCTTCACGGCCATGCATTGATAGTACATTACGTATCGAGAAGCGACGCCTTTCTGTTGCGAGACGCATACATAACTTTTTCTGCCAGATAACTATAAAATTCGGGAGAAACAAGAAAATGAAAAATAAGACGGATATTTTTGAGTAGAATTTGTAATTTTTGAAACATTAATTAAGATAAAGAAGTCAACATTAGCAGGATAGTTTGAATCATTAGCAGTACGAAGAAACAGTTGAATATTATCCCATGTGAAAGTTTTGAATTTCTCTCAAAAGTAGCCTTTCTCATTATTACTAAAAACTGCCTTGATGGGGTATTTTGTCAATGTCAGTACTGTGATTAGCAGGGAGCATTTTCTTTAACATCGACACTTTACTCCACAATGTTGTTGGTGCATTCTTCTTCGGATATTCTGTTATGTACACCAGAATGGAATCTTCAGGGAATTTGTTAAGCTTTCTTTTGTCACACCATTTCAAAAATACATTATAGGTTATGTGATACCTCGTTGCAGATCTCTTTGGTATTAATACTTCGATAATTTCCCCAGCTTCATCATTCATGTCATCAAATTCATTCTCTCCCTCAGACCCATCGGAACTCAGTATTTTATTCTTTATTTATATGTATTGCGAATAATGATAAACGTTAGAAACAAATTGTGTGACAGTATGTCGAGTCATTTTAACGTAGAGAGTGATCCAATTTTTGCTCGTGCGCCACACGAACGCCACCACACGTCTTTACGTAGCCTGTTCGGGCGGCACGTAAAAACCGCACTTTCCGTTCCGAAATCAGCGCGTAAATCCTGAATTTCTCATGCCGATGGAATGAAAACAATATTTTTTATCATTGGACCCGAAAACCGCGATTTACCCGAGCGAAGCGAGGTTAAAATCGGGGTTTATCGGGTCTAGTGATACAAAACAATCTAATTAAAAGCTTCTTGATTAGTACCACGGCCGTTTCAGGTAACTTGAATCCGCGCGTTCCTAACGTCTGGCATCGGTCCGCTTAAGTGACTACTCGGACCGAATTTACGAGGTTATATGGAATACATGTGCAGTATTGCCGCATGATCACTGAAAGTTACATCAACGTGAGTCAAGTCTGACATTTGAATAAAATATTGGTCACACCATTCATTGATGAAATTCCCAGAAAATGTATTCATCAATGAAAAATCGGAAAAATTATGGGGATGGAAAGTTTTTCAGAAAAACTGAAATCTTGCTTGAAAAAGAGTTGCCAACTTGAACATAGTACTTGGATATCCTTAACTTTTGATGCTTAGACGGTAATTATTGGAAGCTATAATGATGTTTTGAATATTAAATTTTTTTAAATGACGCAAAATTACATGAGAACATGCATTATTTAAGGGTGGATACCTTTTGTGAATTTCAAAAAATTGTTAAAGAACTCAATTTTTGTTCTCGTAAATAAACTAAATGATTCTTCTAGTCCCTAAAAATTGTAAAGATTTGATCTGGACAACGATTCAATAATTCGTTTACTTTGAAAACTTGAATTATGATTCAAAATTTATTTTAACACTGAGTATGCATTAGGTTCCTGCGATTCTCAGTCACCACGAAGTATTCCTAGAAGAATTGAGAAAGCGCCTAGAAACATGGGAACTTCGCCAAACAATTGGTGACGTCTTCCTTGACGTGGTAAGTCATCACCACCAATTCCAAATAATGCAAAATTCTCCCGAAAAGCGCGATTTACTGATGTGGAACATGTCGTTTCTATTTCATATGAAGAAATCTAAGATATTCAATAAAAACCACTTTCTATCTGATTTTGAAGGATGATTTGGTTGAAAGATTTATTAGTTTCTGATACTTAATGTACTCACCGGGATACTCGAAATTAGTAAACAGTAGAGAAACAAGCATGCGGTAACAAGTATGCGACAGCTTGCCGTGAAGGCATTAAAGGCATTAAATATCTTCTCTTCATTCGTGCCAATTTCATTGGTCGTAAGCATCCAAATAGACACCTTTCACACATGATACATCTCACCCGTATTCTTATATTTCACGAGGTATCGTATGTACAAGCTCATTAGGGAAAAGATGAAGAAAGACAATATCTCAAAAACTTTACATGAACCGGTATACACATTGGATTGATCTAAATAGAAGCCATTGAGAAGAGCATTTTGAAAAAATAAATTGAAATTGATCCAGTGGTTCTTGAGATATTAAGGAAAAGGAAATAGATAAATTGCTCGATCTCAGGAACTATTGGACCTATCGGACTGAAACTATACACCAAAGTTGAGATCAATCGTACACTAATACAAAAGATTAAAGAATTCAGTTACTGTTCGCTTTTAACGACTGGTATCAATAATTAAAAATCCTTGTTAACAGTAACTAAAGCCTTTTATCAGTGTTTTGCCTCTGGTAGTATGACTTCCATGCAATTAATCGTGTATTTTCTATTAATTCATCATCCAAAACTCAACCTATCACATACACCCTGAAATTTATCCAATCTATTCCGACGAACGCTCTTCTTTTTGAAAATATTTCATCTACTTGAATTACGTCAACAATTTTCTAATTGTTATCTTGAATTTCTACCAGTTCACCAAACCAGTTGTTCTCGAGACATACACCCTCTTCCTCGACAATTGGAAGTCAGCGAAGAAAGCTATAAAAACAACATGCCAAACCAAACCAGCATTTGCTCGATTTCTCGATACGATGGAGCGGGAACACAAAGGGAAACTAGGACTCGATCAGCTATTGATTAAGCCAGTCCAGAAAATACCTAGGTACGAATTGCTAATTCAGAGACTTCTCAAGCACACCGACCAGAGTCATCCGGATTATGAGCTATTGATTGCCGCACAGAGGGAGGTCCATGAGTTAGTTGTGAAAATTAATTGCACGGAGAGAGAGTCTCTCGAATGGGAACAGCAGCAAACTACGCTCAGAGAGGTGCAATCATTAGTTGAAGGATTAGCCGGGATAGTTACCAATGATAGGTCAGTAATTATCTATTTATATTATGAATATTCACCTGAATCAATTTTGATAATTGAATCGTTTTCTATAATTCAGATCTATGATTTACCACTATTTGCCATGTCTTCACAATTATATCACGTTTTTATAGAGCATTTGTTCGACACGATTTGGTCACGATTGCTTCGAATCAGGGCACGAGAAAAGAAAGAGCATTGTTCTTATTTTCGGATCTTCTTGTCATTACCAGTATTAAACGGAGGAGTGGAACCATTCGAAAACCATCAACGTAAGTTACTCAATTCATTATCAATTCCAACTGCATTACTTAGTCAATATTTATGAAAATTACGTGTTCAAGAAAAATTCCAAAAAATCGTCCCTCTAGTTCATGTAATTTTCTCCATGAGGTCCTTCGATGAATTTCTGTACTTCGGAGAATCCATTTACAGAATACATCAAGATATTCGATAATTCTTCTTTATTTCGTGCAATAAATTACTTGAAGAATCAACATTTTTCTACCAGTTATCAAAAGTGATTATTAGTGACATTATTGAGAAGTTCACGCAATTACTCAACGAATCATAATGATTAATTTGCACGTTAGGGAATCGGGCTTAAGCGGTTCCCATTTTTAATTAGTTGTAGCTGCCCGTTAGACTGATGCAGTGAGTAAGTTCGTTCGTTCACATGCTCGAGGTCCCGGATTCAAAACTCGGGCGGATAGAATGGTTCGATTGAACCATTCAAAGTCTTGATCAGATTTTGCAATATACTCAAAATCGAGTCAGAGCGGTGTAAAATAATGACACAATAAAAAATAATTGTAATACTACGAGGGTCTGGAACTAGGGGGTATTTTTCAATCGTTGTGATATGTAAGAAGGAATATATGAAATTTTTCAGCTTAAATTTTTTGCAATTTTTGGCACTCTGTTTCAATGTAGGTGGTCATTCAAATATTACGTCACACGGTTAGAGGAGGAGGGAGGTCGCAGTTTGTAAGGCTCTGTGACGCGAGGAGAGGAGGGGGTTGCTTAGGTTGTGATGTCACATTATATTATTTTTCCATTTTCAATCGAGAAAATCGAAAATGTAGTATTGTTCTCGTCCCCTCTTCTCAGCAAAAAATAAGAGGTTTCACAAGTTTTTCAAACAATTCCAGGTATTTACCAAGAAGAATTTCGGAATGGTGTGACGGCAACCATTTAATAGGTCAGGAAATATTCAAAGACCATGAAGATTTAATTGGTCATCATGTACCTTTTTTCTTCTCATTTTTTTAATTGAATTTGTTTTTCAGGCGGGAGGTCGTAGTGTTTGTGACGTAATATACAAGAGGGACCCCCTATTTATGACAGTTGGTGACTAAGGGGACGCAGAGGGACTAATAAATCCAACAACATGTTCACCACTCGCCATGGCGCGATCATAGCCGGCTGTTACCGCGGCCATGGTCATGGCCATGAAATCTCCATGACGTTTGATGGCGATTTGGGTATCAATGACTACCTTCCATGGCCCCTAATCTCAGGGGTTCCATGACCTTGTTGCTGGACTACATTGATGGTGGATGAGTGTTTACAAGGGTCAAACGGGAGAGACGAACCGAGTAATCTCAAGGGTCCAGTGGGAGCGATGAAATGAATACTCGCAATATTCAAACTTAAGAGCAAAACGTAGTTATTGCAAGAGTCTAATGGGAGCGATAGAGTAATCGCAAGGGCCAAACGGGGGAGGCAAACGTGGTTATCGCAAGGGCCTAATGAAAGCAATGAATAAAGTAATCGCTAGGGTGAAACGAGAGAGTTGAACGTAGTTGCCGCAATGGTCTAATGGGAACGATAAATAGAGAAATCGCAAGGATCAAACAGAATGAATGAATGTAGTTATTGCAAAGGTCTAATGGGAGCGATGAATACACTAATCGTGAGGGTCAAGTGAAAGAGAAAAACGTAGTTATTACTCTATTATTACTCTAGTTGTCGCTTTCATTATAGCCTTGCGATAACTACATTTGTCTCTCCCGTTGGGACCTTGCGATTACTCAATTCATCGCTTCCTTTAGGCCCTTGCGATAACTACGTTTTCTCTCTCGTTTGATCCTTGCGATTACTCTATTTATCGCTCCCATTTGACCCCTGCGATAAATACGTTTGTCTGCCCGGTTAAGACAATCCTTGCGATTACTCTATTTGTCGCTCTTATTGAACTCTTGCAATAACTCGGCTTGACCCTTGCGATTACTCTATTCATCACTCCCATTGACTCCTGCGATAACTACGTTTGTCTCTTCCGTTTGACCTTTGTGATTTCCATTCATCACTTCCATTTATTCCTCCCGTTAGAACCTTGCGATTACTGAATTCATCGCTTCCGTCAGACTCTTGCGAAAACAACATTCGTCACTCCCGTTGGACCCTTGGGATTACTCTATTCATTGCTCTTATTAAATCCTTGCGATAACCACGTTTGTCTCCCAAATTTGGACCGTGTAATTACGCTATTCATCGCTCCTATTAGACAATTTAAATCACCTGTCCCCCTCAGTAAAGGTTGGCCCAGCAACGAGACCATGTAACCCCTGAGATTAGGGGCCATGAAAGGTGGTCATTGACACCCAAATCGCCATCAAGAGCTATGAAGTTTTCATTTCATAACCATGATCGCGGCCACGGCTGACTACGATCGCGCCATAGCGAGTAGCGTACGTCAAGTGGGAAATTGCTTTTGTCTTCAGATAGTATAGTTATTTTTCCTAATAAATTAGCAATATGCTTCCGCATGATCATTTTGCACATCATTCTCTTCTCTCGTATATCATTTTTCGTTGTATATTATTTTGTTCAATTGAACTATATTTCTTCTTGAATCAATTATGAAAGTTCCTGTATAAATCAAATGAAAGAATGATGCTCTATCTCGATAAAGTTCCAAGATATCTCTATTATCTTGGAACTTTGATAAAATAGTATTAGAAATTTTTTTTTCATACATAATTGAATTAATTTGAAGCATTATATCCGAAGATATCCTCGGAAATCGCCTTCATCTTCGAACTCGGTCAAAGGGATATCGGAACAATTTTTCCAAGTCATCATTCAATGAAATCAGCACATTTTTTTAGTTATCGTGGGACAATCAATTTTTGAAAAATTTCGAACATTCTAAAAATTATCATGGGAATTGACTTCAATTAATGTTGATGGATAGGACTCAACAATACTTACATTTGGAAAAGAAAAATAATCAAATTCCTTCGATTCATTAGTGAATAATTGGAGGAAAATTTGGTTGTATACATACGGACATGGTCGACATACATACACACATACATACGGAAACGGTCAAAATATTGCATTTTCGAATTTTTTAAATCATAATGGGTTGATATAACACAAAAAATATAAAACTTGAATTCGAACGATTACAAAGTTCTATTCGGAAGCAAAGACGTGTGACGTAATATTTGAATAACCCCAGGGAACCTTTATCCTTAAATGATCGCAGCTATTCATGAAATGTAGTTAGTTCCATGGTAAGAGAATCTCTGCTCCGTGTATTTCACGATTTCATTTTTAAAAATTCGAAAAATCAACTTATCCTTTGTTTACCGATATTTTTGAAAGATATAAGTCGTCAGATAAACCAAAGAATGGATTTCATTAGGTGCAAAATTTTGAAATTTGGCGATTAAATACGAGAATTTTCAGCCAGTCGAGTTTTCAAAAGATTTTCATAATTTATTGGTGTATGAAGGAAGAAAATTTTTTAATGTGTTTCATATATGTGAAAGTAGAAATACAAATTTTTACGATTTTTTTTACTCACGGAGTTTTCTGCGTAAAACGGAAAAATTAAAAAACGGCGGGGATTCCCTCGATATTCTATTCGCATCCCTGAGATATTGCGCTCTGATTGCCTCAAGTAAAAGAGATTGGTGATAGATTTACTAGATGTAAATGGCCCCAGCGACGTTAGCCCCGTTGAGGTTATTTACACCGGTACTTCAAGTCACGCCAAGTACGGCTAAGTTTATGTCTAATCCGGTCCAAGTTAGAGATGTGAGTGCCGAAAATGACCGTTAAGGACCACTGTCATGATCGGTAATTAACGCACCGAAAATTTGACCATATGGGCAGGAAAAATGACGATTGACCATTGAAATTACCGAATAAATTTTGACCGTCAATTTCCATCTATATAGATAACCCGCAGTTTTCGGATACTCGTCTAGAGCTTTCTATACTGTTCAAAAATTTTCCTCACTGACCTTCACTTTTCACAGTCCGGGAATTGGTATTGACCCTTCCCCGAACTGGCAAAAGTGAAAGTCACTACTGAAAAATATCGTTAGCGCCTAGTGCCACAGGGGTTTTCGACGAGTGTGGTTGGCACGCCGACCCGAAGGTGAGGCACACTCGTTTAGTAGTTTAGTAGGTTTACTCGAAGCGAACAGGGGTTTTCGACGAGTGTGCCTCACCTTCGGGTCGGCGTGCCAACCACACTCGTCGAAAACCCCTGTTCGCTTCGAGTAAACCTACTAAACTACTAAACGAGTGTGCCTCACCTTCGGGTCGGCGTGCCAACCACACTCGTCGAAAACCCCAGTGGCCCTCGACGCGAAATATACTATTTATCACCTCTAAGTTCCACTGAAATTTCATGATTTTCAGTGGCACTATCCTGAAATGGTATATTTCTGGACGAGTGCCAGGGGGGTTTTTTACTCGCGTGGAGTTGGCGGCCGAGCCGAAGGCGAGGACTGGCCAACCATGGGAGTCAAAAAACCCAATGGCACTAGTCGTGAACGATATTTGTCCGTAGTGATTTTCACTTTTACGAGTTTGGGGAAGGGCCAATACCAATTCCCGGACGAAGAAAAGTGAAGGTCAGTACGGAAAATTACTAGTCCATGGAATTGTCCAACTGTCCATGAAATTTCATTGTTTCTTTCTAGCAGTGTATCAAGAGTCTATTGAGAACGAGGTCATTGATAATAATTAATAAATAAAATAATAAATGATAATAATTCAATTCTATTAATAAGAACGCTTAAAGAATGACCCAAAAATGGCTGAAATGATGATTTTTGATCATTTTTGCTCGACTCTGACGAAGCTCAACTGTGACGGTCAGAAAACGGTCAGAAACCGGTCATTTACGTCTGACCTGACCGAACGTGAAAATGACGGTCATTCAACATTTCTAGTCCAAGTCTCGATGGAAATAAACAAACATAATCTTAAGGATGTTCTACACCCTTTCTGCCAAAATTCACGTTTTTTTAATTTTTCTGGCAAACTTATGATGGAATTGACGTGAAAAAATATAACGTTTTTGCGTTTTGTCATTATTTAATGACTGACGAAATTTTAAGGTGGTGCGAACATTTTCCTGCGTTTTCTCTAAACTTTTAAAAAGAATCACAAAACTGTAGAAAAAACGCATGAAAATTATCGCACCACTACGCAACTTCGTGAGCCATTAAAGAATGACAAACCACAAAATCGTTATATTTTTTCACGTCACTCCCATCGATAATTTGCCAGAAAAATGAAAACAACGTCAATTTTGGCTAAAAGGGTGTCGAACATCCTTAAAGTAACGTTAAGGGACTTAGTCCTGCTGTAAATAGCCCTATTTTTTGACTTATCGCTTCTTACTCTTGAACACCCATATTTTATGAATATCTTGTATTCTTTTTTTTCAGAGCATCGTGTCCAAATAGTTTAGTAGGTTTACTCGAAGCGAACAAATACAAGCTTCTCATGAGAATTCCACTCGATGATCTTGAAGTGATGAAAGGTGATAAATCAAATTCTTTACTGAAGCATGATTTTTATTATCCATGATATTTATAATTTATATCATCTTCCTGAATATGGAATCATTTGTTAATATTGTCATTATTCATGAAAATGATCAAAATCTACTAAATTTTTTACTCTAGCCAAAGATGAAAACTTAAGGAGAATGGCACGTGAGGTAGATCATTTGCGGGAAGACTGTGCTAGGTTATCTCAACTCCAGGAACTCGCTGGTACTTTGCATGGATCGAAGCATCAGCTTGAGGATCTTATCAAAGAACTGTTGAGCCAAACGCAACGTCAATTAGCCGAGAGGAATGCGGCACATTCACAACTTGCGTGCTTGGAATTAACTTTAAATACTCAGTAAGTATTTTGACTCAGAATCGAATGCGAGGGACTATTCACAGGCGAATTGGGTGATACCGCGATTACAAAATGTAATCGATTACTTAGGATTACAGAACTGATTACACTCATTACCATTGGCTGTGTTAACCGTAATTACCGAGAGCACAGAATGTGATTACATGATTACAAATGATTTCGTCGATTACATTCTATGATTACCAAACATCTGTAATTATTGAAATCACAAAAAATGGCCTCTTATTAAATATGAATTGATGGAATAATTAATTGATATAACCTGCAAAAAAATGAGGAAGGAGGGGCAGGGATTAGAATAGAGAAATGCAGTTTCTATAACTCCATCTAAAAATTTGGGCATTTACAAGTGCTATCAGCAAAATAAATTTACTGAATATCTACCATTGATGGAGAATGAAACTTACCAGCAGATAATCCAGAGATAATTCAGTCGTTGGTTCTCCAGAATAAGAAGAAATTTTAACTCTGTTCAATCAATTTCCTACGGACAAATGCTCTGTGCAAAACGCATTGGATATGCAAGGTTCTGAACCATAAACATCTGGGATTCCAAGAACAATTGATCCAGGGATCTCTGAGACTTACCGTTGGTAGCGATCACGCGCTCGAAAATTCAAAAACAAAATTTACAGTCTCACTAGGAGCAACTACGAAAGATTACACTGATCACAAATGATTACAGTGATTACAAATGATTACTACTTGATTACAAACATGGTAATCATGTGATTACAATGATTACATTGATTTCACTGGGATAACAATTGATTACATCAGCGAGTGACACCACGATTACGCCTGTGAATAGCCTCTGGATCGAATGTCTAATTTATAAATTCTTTTGTCTTTTCGTGAAAAAATAATTGTATATGTTTTGTTTTGTACTTATTCGATTGATTTTGTGGCATTCTAAACCCAGACCTGATGTATCAGACATCACTGGTGTTAATTAAATAGATTAATCCGTGCCTTCTCCTGAATCTATTATCTATCCCTTACGAAATTAATTATTGTAATAAGTTTGAATAATTTTGGAAAAAAAATAGCAAGGGTCCGAGCCTATCTGACATGAGATATTTTTCCATTATGTCATGCATTATTAGCCTTTTCCGTTTTGAACAAAATGATTTTTCCAACCGCCAGTGTAGTTACAAATATTCCTCCTACTCCTCTGGGCCATTTTGCGGTTCTCAGCGATTTTACTCTCCAATTAAATTAAAAACACAAATCTTCACTGTTTTCCAACGTTGCGAGCGGTATATCCACTCCTCATCAGGGCAATTTACTAATATTCATCTACAAAAAAAATTAGTAAAAAATCCTTATTACAATATCTCCATAAAGAGACAATTTACCTGTTTTCATTCATAGAATCTGAATCACAAGTATTTAATAACTCAAGGATGCTTGCACATTACCTACCTCAACCAAAACACTAAATTTTACCCTAGAAATTTCCACAATCCCATTTAAATGGCAGAATCACAACAGAATCTGGCCACCATCCTAACCTGTAAATCACAACCAGTCAAATATTGCAGCTATTATAAGTCATACATCCAAATTTCTAATCACGTAATGCAACTCACCAGTGTCTGAAGTATAATAGCAATCCCCCCATTATTCTTCTTTATTTACAACATTTTAAAAAACTATTTCCCTGTGATCTCTCTGAAAAACCCCGAATGGTTCACCCCCAGACTTGATCCCAGAGTTGCAACATTGTATTGTCTCCACAAACCCAAGTCTGGGTCAGGAAGTTACCCAAAGTGAGGTTAGAAACCGAATGTCGCATAAACTCTGGACCCAGAGGAGGACCCAGAGTTGTAAATTTTATTATTAAACGAGTTATAAATATTGTTTTCGAGTTGGGTGGTAGCGAGGGCATTTTAAGACATTATTCAAGTGATTCTCGGTTAATTTTTCGTATAGAAGAGTTGCCAAAGGTCATTTTAATGATGTTACAGAAACCCTGTGTTCAACTCTGGACCCAGTCTTGATCGCAGAGTTGTGTATTTTATTGTCGAAAAAGTTGTTAATGTGGTTAAATCAAAAGGAGGGGGGAAGGAGGGAGTCCCAGGATATTATTCAAGTGATTCAGAGTTGTATATTTTATTGTTAAACAAGTTGTAGATGAGGTGAAATGAAAGAGAACGTCCCTGAAAGAGACGAGGGGGCGGGAGGTCTCATGACATTATTCAAGTGATTCTAGGTTAATTTTTCATATAGAAGAGTTGCCAAAGTTCATTTCAACAATGTTGTAGCAACCCTGGGTTCAACTCTGGACCCAGTCTTGATCCTAGAGTTGAGTATTTTATTGTCGAAAAAGTGGTTAATGTGGTTAAATCAAAAGGAGGGGCGGAAGGAGGGGGGAAGGAGGGGGTCTCAGAATATTATTCAAGTGATTCTAGGTCAATTTTTCATCTAGGGGAGATACCAACGGTCATTTTAACAATGTTACAGTAACCCTGGGTTCAACTCTGGACCCAGTCTTGATCCCAGAGTTGTGTATTTTATTATCGAAAAAGTTGTTAATGTGGTTAAATCAAAAGGAGGGGCGGGAGGGGGTTTCATGGCATTATTCAAGTGATTCTAGGTTAATTTTTCGCACCCGTCCTTTTGATTTAACCACATAAACACCTTTTTAGACAATAAAATACACAATTCTGGGATCAAGACTGGGTCCAGAGTTGAACCCAGGGTTGCTACAACATTATTGCAATGAACTTTGGCAACTCTTCTGTATAAAAAATTAACCTCTAGAATCACTTGAATAATGTCACGAGACCTCCCGCCTCCTCATCTCTTCCATTTAACCTCATCTACAACTTGTTTAACAATAAAATATACAACTCTGGGATTAAGACTGTCTCCCGAGTTGAATCCAGTGTTTCTAAAACATTATTAAAATGAACTTTGGCAACTCCCCTATATGAAAAATTGGCCTAGAATCCCTTGAATAATATCCTGAGACCCCCTCCTTTTGGTTTAACCACATTAACAACTTTTTCGACAGTAAAATACACAACTCTGCGATCAAGACTGAGTCCAGAGTTGAACCCAGGGTTTCTATAACATTATTAGAACGACCTTTGGCAACTCTTCTATACGAAAAATTAACCGAGAATCACTTGAATAATGTCTTAAAATGCCCTCCCTACCTCCCAACTCTATAACAATATTTATAACTCGTTTAGTAATAAAATTTACAACTCTGGGTCCAGAGTTTGTGCGACATTCGGTTTCTAACCTCACTTTGTATAACTTCCTGACCCAGACTGGGTTTGTGGAGACAACACGATGTTGCAACTCTGGGATCAAGTCTAGGTGTGAACCATCAGGGATATTACTGTAGTCAAATTGAATCCCACGTGGCAACCACACACAACAGACCGAACATATGGGCTAGTGCCACTAAGGGCTGGTTTACAAATTCATTAACGAACTCACTCATGAAAACGCCAATCATACTGTGTCATTTCAAAATAAAAAAATTAACAAATATAAAAATATACAAATTAGTCATCATGCATTTATCGTCAAATCTAATCAACGGCTCATATATTGTACCCAATTCTTTACTATCATTAATGAAATCGATGGTCCTATTGCTATGTTTCTTGATATGATACATGTTCAGAATGTCTATTTTATCCTTCCATTTAACTGAACCTAAAATAATTGACTTGTCAAAATTAAATTTATGTCCTTGGCTTTTTACATAATCCGATAAACCCGAACCCGCTGTTCCTTTTGGCTTCTGAATGGAAACATTATATTCGTCAAATCCGAAATTTCCCATTTTTTGTGTCAGAATAACTAAATTTGGCCCCGGGAGTTCGAATATCCTATTTTAAGACTATAGACCTGGATGTATGTATGTGTGTATGTGACCGATCGTTTTTCGACGATAAGTGGAAAATAATTGTTTAAATGAATTAAATTGTGATTTAAAATATTGTCCATAATGCCATCTAGACCGAGTTCGATGA
Organism: Diachasma alloeum; assembly: GCF_001412515.2. NCBI lineage: Eukaryota > Metazoa > Arthropoda > Insecta > Hymenoptera > Braconidae > Diachasma > Diachasma alloeum. Next base: position 345,667 of record NW_021680793.1, on the reverse strand, counting down.
TGAGATTGATGTCATCATCTGTTGTTGAAAAAAATTATTTTGAAACCAATATTCAAAAGCTCCAAAATTTTAACGTTGGGGGAATGTTGACTCCCAACATAAATCCAGTCCAATGAGTGTGTTGATGTGTAATGGCTGTGTAGAGCTTGATTTTTGAATACTATTTCGTTTCATGAAATCCAATATCAACGATTATAAAGCTTTCATTCGGAAGCAAAAACATATTTATTACAAGTGTAATTCTTCATTTGATTTTAAATTATTTACAGATCTGGAATTGAAAACATCTCAATAATGTTTACAAAACCCGATAAACGAGCGAGCTGGGAGGAGAGTTTCAACGAGGCCAAACAAAAATTAGCATTTTCGGCAGATCGAAGACCTTGTCCAGAGTTCGTGGGACCTCTACCAATCCGGAAGACACGGGCTGGCCTTCAGTTTACCTGCGCAGCGCCAACAATACTAAACGGTCAAGGTGTTCGTGATGTTTGGGTGTGTAATAGTGACGGATACGTTGGACAAGTGTGTGTGCTCAGTTTAACACCAGAACCCCCTCAAGTTACCTCCTGCAATGGTGTTTGCAATGCGAGGATTCTATGTGTGGCAGGAATACCGGCTGGATCTTCTAGGTCAGCCTATATATTCAATTTACTTGATTTTTTTTATTTTAAAAGTTTCTTATTTTAAATAATTATCAATTGAATATTCAATATTTCGTTGCAGTTCCAATTCATGTACATTGAGTAAGAAGAAGTTCACCGTCAGTAAGAGTGGCATCAGTATTTCGATTCAAGATACTGATGTTAGTAGCGGAAATATTCAATTAGACAGGTAATTAAGCAGCAATTCATAATGTTGTCAAAAATCAATGATTCGCAAAAAAATTGTTTCATTAATGGAGTGGTAGAAGATGACTCGATTTATCCAAGGATCTTTCGAAAATATCCCAAAATTCCTTGGGTGAGAGAATTACCTTCCCAAATCTTTTTTCTCACTTGTAATACCACAAGAGCTTCAAAATTATCGGGTATTTTCCGATAGGTTCGTTGCAAACAAACGAAGGAGTCAAGTTTTTCAGATTAAAAAATCACGAGTGCGAAGCACCAGTGATTTTTCCTAAAAAACTTGACTTCATTTGTATGCAGGGAACCTTGAGGAAAATGCCCGATTAATTTTGAAGCTCATGTGGTATTCGGGGGATTATTTTTCCAATCCAAATGTCGGGCAATATAATTGGACCATGAGACGAAACTCACAATTGAGAAACGAAAATTGTATAATTAACACAACGACACAATTGAATTCAATCTGTCAGTTTGACGAGGGGTTAATTCGACTGCATGATGTTTTGTTTTCTATATAGTAACTACTAGAGGAAATTATCAAAAAATTATCAGTTGAAAACCCTATAGCTTGTACCACGTGATGTCGAATGGTCCAATTATATTGCCCGATATTTGGGTTGAAAAAATAATCAGGAATAACCCTGACGATTCTTAATATTGAAGACTTACATATATTGGAAAATGTGGACGTAATTGTAGTCAATAATTTATCGGTCCTCATGCACCGACACCTACAAATAGGGATAGGCGATATTGAAGGAAATATTGAAGTCGCAACTAGCGATATAATTTGAAAATATCGGTTTAAAGATATCGATATTCAGAAAAAAAAATATCGTTCAACCGATATACCGATATATATTTTTTATCTGAAATATTCACCAATGACAAGACGGGAAAACCAACTAGAGTGATCATGAATAGTGATGTCTGATCGCCTCCGACGACTCTTCATTCCTCAGCCAGTAGCTCTGGCTGAATGAGTTAGATTAGTTCGATGGGTCAAGTGACGGGAGAGAATCCGATAGGTCTGATGAGAGAGACGACAGTCCGAAGGATCAAATGAGGCAGAACAGTCCGATGGGCCGGGTGAGGCAGGCGAATCTGAAGGGTCAGATGAGAAAGGCGAATCTGATAGGTCAGATAAGAGAGAGGAGAATCTGATGGGTCAGATAAGAGAGAGGAGAATCCGGAGGATTAGATAAGAAAGAAGAGCCGATGGGTGGGGCGAGGGATGAGAGTCCTATGGGTCAGATAATGAGAGAGGAGGGGGTCCGGGGAAATCTGAAATAAATACAATCATGTGGCATTGAAACAATATTTCTCTTGTTTCCTGGTAACATTTCATTTATTCTCTTCCGAAATTCTAGAAAATTGGAAAATAATTTAGACTTTGAAATTGATGAAAAAATATCGAATATCGATATATTGGTCGTCAAAAATATCGGCAGAAAAATATCGGTATATCGACATACAATATCGGACACTTCGATATATCGAGGGGTATCCCCCATCTCTACCTACAAAATGATCGGATTTCTCTATCGGAATTCCCGACAGTATTGTTGTTGAGCAACAACAGCAATGAGTTTTGCAAATTCGTTTTATAGATCCATAGCGGCACTTATCCCGATCGCTGATGTATAGGAAAGCTTGAGGGAAATATGCGATGAATTTTGGACGTTGAGGGGCATATGGAGGATCATTTGTTTCGTTTCAGTTTTGGCCGCCGATCGGGGTGCTTGGGGTTACGTGACACATTTCACGAATATATGAAAGAAAGAAGAGAAAACGCTTCAATAACTCACCCATGACCCTCCGATTTATCAAAATGAAACTGTGAGAGTGTCCCGTGACCTTAAATACTGATTATGATATTCCGTACTCTCATCGGTCGAAATCGGGGAAAAATATCCACATTCTATTCGATTGCATGATCCTCCGAGAAAATATTATTCATTGAGTTGATTGGTATGAGGCAAATTAGGATTTTTAATCTTTCGGAAACCGTTGAACGGGAGTCCAGACGCCAGAAATCCTCGAGATTGAATGTTTGGGGAACATTCTCCGATGATATCCAGTAGATGGACGTCCATGTCGGCTAAGGTTTCCCATGGCTTCTTTTGGTCAACAGGAGATTCTGTACATGGAGTACAGCTCCTGGAGTACAATGCGGCATGGTGAGAGAGGAAGACGTCCCATCACACCGCAATAAGGGGTGGGGGGTGGGACGGCACCGTAAAAAGCCTAATCGGCTATATGGGAATGAAAAAAAAAGAGTTGATAGGTATCGTCACTAACATTTCGGTCTATATTTTGCAGCAGTTCCAGTTCGGATGATTCAGATTCAGATGATATTCCGTGCGCTGACACAGCCGGTGGTTCGCTGTGTGGTGATTTATCTAGTATCGATGGAACTATCGAGGAAGACATGAATCAACCAACGATGTGGTTGGGTACTGAGGACGGTTGCATCCACGTGTATAACTGCAACGATAATATTCGCATAAAGAAGAATAAAGTAAAGATTCAACATGGGAGTAGCGTCCACTGTATTATGTAAGATATATTTCCAATGGTTTTAAATATATCAGGCTAAAAACATTCCAGTCTGGATTCACATATACATACTGCTTTCATATAAGCAGCGAGTCACCTACAATCTAATCCAATTGTTATTCTAATTCCAGGTACGTTGAAGACAAAGTCTTCGCTTCCCTTGCAAATGGTGACGTTGTTATTTATTCTCGGGATCACTGTAAGTTGAATATCAATCGAGGGGTTATTCACTATCAGATATCGTGACTCAATGATTGCGGATTCCAAAGTGATTTCATAAGATTTTGCCTCCCATTTTATAATTTCAAATTTTCGATTTCGTCTATCTACGCAATTGCCTCAAGGCAACTGAGCAAAATCGGATCGGGTGATAAAATAAAACCTTATGAATTGCGAATAAGTCGCAACGAAGAAATCATTTCAGGAGAGGCAATGGAAGCGATCGAACGGGAGTGGTAGGCTGCAAAATTGAGAGTGATTAGATCCTGACGGTTAAACAGGAACAATAGGTGGAGGAATTCACCTGTCGTAAAAAATTTGAATTTTCTTTATCCCTTTGACTAACATCAAAGATAGCGCCAAAATATCAATATTGGTTACAAATTTAAAAACTACAAGTGATGACTTTTTCTTCCAAGCTTATGGACATTCCATGCCCCTCATCGCCATCGATATATTCTGAATTTGAATCATCATATTTCAAATTTTTTCAAGAAAAAAGTGTTCAAATACGTAAGAAGAAAATTTTTAAAACAATTTCAAAAGTTCAAACTCTCTACACTCGCCTTTTTCCTACGACAAAAAAGTTATTGGAAAAAATCAGATGAGAATCTAAATTTTTTTCCCAATCTTTTTTCTGAACTACAGTACTGAACACAGTTAACTGCGAGTTATGAGATTCCCGAGAAATGTCGAGCGGTTTTGAGAAACCTGGATTTCGACAGAGTTGTGTTTCATTTTTCTTTCCATACTGTCGCGGAGAGAAGACCTGGCGGTAAACCGTTCTTCAAAAGGCGTGACGAGTCAGTAATAAATTTATCTTTCTTTTCTATACGTTCCGAAATGAAATTTCTCATCTCACCCGTTTGGGGATTGCAGGTGATTTCATACAAAATCACTTGCAATCGATGAAATCACATAATTTCGCTGATGTCATTCGATTTCAACTGATTCCACGTGATTTCATCCCAGAGTGACAGTGATTTCACCAGTGAATAACCTCTCGATATCAATCGATATCGCATTGAAAAAAATCAAAAATAGACAAATAAATAATGACTGTTAATAAATTATTTAAGGTGGCTGGAACACTGTGGAACCTTCCACTGTATCAGTGGGAACACCATCATCCCCCGTCACAAAAATGGTGTCAGTGACTGGACAACTGTGGTGCAGTTGTCACAACATAGTCAAAGTGCTCAATACCGCTACCCTTGAAATCGAACATTCGCTGAATGCCAGTGGTGATACTACCCGACCAATTTCATGTATGGCCACGTCTGGGGGTGTCGGAGTATGGATCTCGTTACATAATAGTGCCGTGCTGAGACTTTTCCACACTACTACTTACGAGTGCCTCACTGACATCAATATCGCCCCTGCTGTTACTAAAATGCTCTCCAGTAAGTATCAAATCTAGAATTACAATATCCGAAGAACATTCTTCAATTGTAGCCATCGTACTACAAGTGAAACCATTGGGAAGTGTGATATCTTCTGTTCACTATTTCTTCCTTTTATAAATTTACGACTAGAGAGTTGGAATAAATTTCAAGTTCAAATGGTAGTAAAGGTTTAAAGATGTATTGAAAATAAGTTAAATAAGTTAAATACTGTAAAAGACATCAAAAATAATATACTGTCCTCCTAATACTCAATCGCATTATATCAGGATAATGATCAGTTATGACCTCAGAGCTTTATTTTAACGGAAGCATTAAATTTGTTGCAGGTTGCGATGATATAATCCGACAGCACAAAGCTGCTTGTCTACGTGTTACCGCATTACTAGCGTGCAATGAACTATTGTGGATTGGTACAAGCGCTGGTGTTCTGCTTACCGTACCCATTCCACATATGAAACCATCTACACAAAGATTATCGCAGCCACCATTGGTAACTGGTGAGTTTAATCACTGTTATCATTGCGCTTTGTTATGAGAAGAGGGGTTGCGTTTACTGCTATTGCATCATTATCTTCATGAAGTATTATGTAACATAATGGGAGAGAATGCAACTCCTTCACATCCTTGTATAAGGGTGAGGGTTTAGAAATCCATAATTTTATGAATGGTTGAAGAAATAGGTCAATGCTATGGTTTCATTCTAGCAAAACATTCTAAATCTGTTTTCGAAGTAATATGAGCTTTACAGTTATTTGAAAATAAATAATCTATTAGAAGTCAAGACGCAAATCAGATATCCTTAAGATTCTTGTCAATCTGAAGGAGCACTTCTTTACAAGACGACTATAGAAGCTTCAAGTGGTTTGTATATAGGCCATTCCTCCAAATATCGTACGGAATTCCGACCTCAAAATTTTCGACAACTTTTTTGTTTGCTTCTTTCGAATACTTATGTGTACAAAAGGCTGAATGTTAGAATTCATTTCCCATCTTATGCTGACAAACGTTAAAGAAAGAAAATTGTCTCTTGAAAAACCATATTGCCTCTTCTTGTGAAAATAGAACAACATAACAACGAGATGAGACTGAGACGAAGCCGAGACCGAAACCAATATGTTACAAAACGAGACGAGACGATACCATCTCAGCCAGTAACGAGATCATACCGAAACGATATTAGAATTTTCAATTTTTTTCGAAACCGAACGAAGATTTCCTAAAATCTCGTCTCGTTTCGTCTCTTTCTTCATTCAAATCTGACATGTTAAGTGCGGACAAAAAAATTCAAAACAGCTTTTCATCGGAAATTTTCTGAATTGAAAAAAAATCATGGTCATTTTTCCATCTTATCTGAACTTCATGATGAAAATGATAAAGTAAAACTTTAAATATTGATTTGAGCCAGTTCCCCGCTTTTTCCCTAAAATATATGGACCAGAATGGCCCATATTTTTTTCAAATCTATACGATTCCTCCCCCAACCGACAGTATACTTTCCCAACTTATTGCCATTTATACAGGGCTGTTGACATTTATGACTATTTTTCTAGGTATTCCCCATGGTCACACAGGACACGTTCGGTTCCTCACGTGTGTGGAGATTCCATCACCCACGAAGCCCGATCCTCTTCCAAAAGTGAATCTGTACTCAATGAAGAATACTAAAGCACCCCAAAACAATATGGATCGAACAAAACTTCTGGTAATCTCTGGCGGGGATGGTTATGAAGATTTTCGTGGTCCACAGGCATCTGCCGAGCTCCAAGCAGGACGTGAGGATTCTACGAATCATTTGTTATTGTGGAAAGTTTGACAGCACTTCAGTGGCTCAGACGAGCCTGAGGAATATTGAGCCCGGTCATTGGCACCGTCTAATAGACTAACAGACGTCTGATTGATTCGTCTAATGGACTCGAAGACGAGTATTGATCAACTGTTACAAAAGCCGCTATGAAATTGAACGGCTCCTGTCATTTTCCATGATTGTAACAATATTGAACTGTCTAATATGCGTCCGAAGACTTTCGATGCTCCCACTTTAACGATCGAGACTCATTTTTACGTGAAAGTAACGAGTTGGTACGATAGAAAAATCGAAACAATTGACTGTTTTGAAAGATCGTTAATGAGCGAATGGTTTTCATCGGCACTATAACACGATGAAGAAAAAAACAGAAATTGAATAATAGTTCGAAGCCTCCCCAATTATTAAAGATAAAATTAGGACTTCAATCATATTTTTAATGATTAAAAGTAACATATCTGATGAATAAAATTTTTTGGATGATTGATGAACAATTAGTCTCATTGATTCGGCATCCCCGAAATTTGATAAACATGCAAAATATCTTGGCCTCGAGTAAAATGATAGTATTAATCAAATAACGATTGGATTTTTGTTTTCAATTTCAATATGAATGGATGAAATTGGTGAGATAAATAAATTGATTTTTCATGGTTAACTGAATTAATTGGAGGAACATCTTACGTGATGAAGAGTAACATTTGAATACTGTAAGTAATTCAAATGCGGCGTATTACAATGGTAATTGTCAAATTTTTAAAGAGATTCGCACTTTGTATGATTCCACCGTTAAAATATGGAGAATAAATGATAATTTCAAGTATTTTAGTGCTTTATTAAATTTTGGCTTTTATTTTCAGATTCACAATCATTAGTAATATAATTACACCAATAAGTGCAACATTTCTACATTACAGTTCGCATATTCTCCTTCGGTATGTGTTAGGTATAAGTTATTGTTATCGTTCATTTTGTTCATTATATTTTTTCGTGTTTAGTGACTAGAATATTACATTTAACACATACGGTATTTGATTATTAGATACAACATCGCATGAATCATTTTGCAAGGTTGAGGGACAATAGCATTCAAAAATATTGTTTTAGATTCCTTCCTTACATTGATACACTAATGGTAAGTTAGATTCATGAGACTGAAGTAGAAACATCAATGATTCTTCATCCACTGATACCAACATGATCGCTGTGTTTGAGAATAATGAGAATAAATTGGATGAATGAATATATATTTAGGGGCATATTCTGAAACACCAAGGGAATAAAACGCATCGATTTACCGATCTCAAATCAGTTACCTCATCTGCTCGGCGTTTACTAGTATATGAGGTAACGGAATATGAAGGATGCCCCAAAATTCAGGGATGGAAATTTTACCGAATAAAAGAGAATGAATTGCTGATTTGGTAGTTCCTTTCCAACTTTCAAAATCCTTCGACTTGCGATGTCAACACACTCTGATAGACAAAGTACAAAATGCATGTGAACAGTTGAATCTTGAGTATGTTACGTTTTTCGATGTGCTGAAACGGAATTTGTAACTTAGCCCGCAATACAGTTATGCCGGCAATAGTTATTAACAATTTAATTATTTAAATGTTTTACGCCGCCATTTCCATAGATATCCAAAAATGTTTCCAGCAAACAATATTCCTAGAAATCTAACGAACAAAATGAATTTTGATTGTTGAAAATCGGTCAATTTTTGCGGAAGATATAATAATTTGCAACAATTGGGCGGTGATGTCACGTATGAAAAAATTCAGTGGAAAACGTAGCGAATTCGCTAGAAAATTCTATGGTTTTCTATAGGATTTTTATTGGAATTCTATTGAAAAATTCTATCTGTTTTTTGCGCTGATTCTATTGCATATTCGATAAGAAAAAGTCAATAGATTTCGAATTTCTGCTTGAACTTTTCTGTTTATTTTTTTTATTTTTCATTTTTATTTCCTAGAGATCCAACAGCGCAAGGCCAATCACAGAATCAAATAAATCATATATAATATAAAACAACAATGAAAAATTAACTTATCATAGTTACTCAGTCGGTCGAAGACGAAAAGGATTCAACAGTATCTATATAGGCGAAGTTATAGTTGTGACTAAAATTACCATAATAACAATAATTATAATGATAATAATAAAATAATAATAAAAATTCAAATAAATATAAGAATAAGAATAATCCAGTTATGGAACATGCTTGCTCATTCACTTTTTCATCTAACTCATTTATTCCCTCATTCGGAGGAATAAACAAATTAGAAAGTTCATTTGTTATTAAACAAAGTATAAACTCTTTCAAGATTTTTTCCATAAGAATGCTTGAGCATCAATTTTCTAAGTTTTTTGCATTTGGATTCTATAATGCAAAATAACACAAAATCCAGCGGTAAAACTTGGAAAATTTGTGTATAATAATTGTAATGGAAAAAATCTCAAGAGAAAAATTCGAACAGAAATTCACAATATATTGACTTTTTTCCATCAAATACGCAATAGAATCAGCGCAAAAAAACAAGTAGAATTGTTCAATAAAATACCAATAGGAATTCTATAGAATTTCAATAGAATTTTCCAGCCAATTCGCTGGGTTTTTTATTGAATTTATTTATATGTGGTCACCTCTGATACGTGGAGAGTTGTAGGCACCCATACGGCCTTCCGAGCCAAACAAATGGACAGAATATTCTCGAAGAAGAAAAACCTTAAAACAAAAAAGTTGCGTAGAAAGATAATAAATTAACACTCATAATTTGTCGTCAAGATTTGGTATTTTCAACATACCTTATACTATGGGTGCATGCGCCACTCCACACGTTAGAAGTGACATGACCGCCCAATTGTTTTGAATTACTATATCTTCCGCTAAAATTTCCAAACATCAAAATTCACGTTGTTCATCAATTTTCGAAAACATTGTTCGTTTAAAATTTTTTTGGATATCCATGAAAATGGTGACGAAAAACCCATTTAAATAATTGAATTGTTGATAGCTATGAAGTGAATAACTGTATTGCGGGCTAAGTGACAAATTCAATTTCAGCACATCAAAAAATATAAAATAAGCAAGTCTCAAATGTTCACATGAATTTCATAACTTTTGCTGTCAGCGTATCGACTAATGGTGTAGGGGTCGGAGATAGGAACACATATTAAGGTATTTCCTCAGTGAGTTATACTTGGTAAAAATTTTGCAATGAACTGAAGACCTAAAATTTCCATCATATGTTGTTGAGGACATGTAAAAACAACTCCCAAAAATTTCAAGAATTTTTTTCACGCGAATTTTTGAGATATCCATTGTCAAACATTCAATTTTTGTCTTTTTTGTTTTTGTTTTAAGTTTTTGTCGATGCATATCTCAAAAATTCGCGTGGAAAAAATACTTGAAATTTTGGGAATCATTTTCACATGTGTTCAACAACACATGATCCAAATTTTAGGTCTTCAGTTCATTGCGAAATTTTCACCAAGTATAACTCACTGAGGATACTTCCTTAAGGTATAGCTTAAAATAATACCATCCAAAAATTAGTCCCTGCATTACTGTATTACTGCATGCAGGTAACTATAACCGTTTGAATACAATAAGAAATTATTTGTTAATTATTTGTTTGAATCAAATAAGAAATAGTTTCATGAAATTCCCATTTTTAGAGTTGAATATCGCAGAAAAAACCTAGTACAAAATTTGACAAAAGATTCACCATATTCGAAATTCATCAATCTATCACGGATTAGTTTTTTAAAAATATCGGAAGAACCTTTTTCTCATAAGATGGAAAAATCGAATTCGAGGGGACCCATAACCCCCGTTTGGCCTGTGCCTTGCCTTTTAGAAGCCCGTATTTCATTATTTATTGTCTCCTAAACTGTGTGGTACAGCGGGTTAGATTGGGTTCAACAGCTGGGGACTATTATAAACATTATCTAGGAAAAACATGGGGACAGTCTTAAGAAAAATGTGTTTTCCAGGGATATACCTTAAGAGGGAGAACTCATCGAAAAGGTTGGCTGACCATTTCAGCCCTCAATTCGCGATCTCAACGTAGATGTGGGAGCCATCAAGTGGTCTCTACACTAACTACTCTTGGCGGGCAACCAATGAGATCACTGGTTTCTCCTTGATCTCATTGGTTGAGCTCCACGCCTGGTTGCCTTCTAGGGAGTCCCTTGATTGTCCCCCAAGAGTAGTTACTTTAGAAACCACTTGGTGGCTCCCACATCTACTTTGCGATCTCGAATAGATCAGTTAGAGCCTCTCGCCCTCGATCCTACTCCCGTTTCTGATGTTGAAATTGAATTGTTATGAAAATAATTTTGATTGTAACCATGAACTTCAATTGAAATCCTAATAAATTTATTAAAAATGGTCCCACAGTGTTCATGCTACTGTAAGTTTAGTCTGGCGCCCGCGTCATTGGTCACTTCACTAATTAATAACTCGTTAATTATGACCAAGAGCCCAATATTATAAAGGAACTTTAGTTTAAAACTTCACGCTCTTCCATCCCATGAAATTTTCATCGTAAGTTTTAAGGCCCCCGTATTTAAATCACATTTATGGTAATCTTCGTAATGGTTCAATTGGATTTCCCCCCTCAAGTAAGGCGTCTATACCACATGTGGACGCGAGAGCTTGTCCTACCGGCCCGCGTCCATATGTCATATTGACTCTTTCCGTGATTAATAAAAATTCATTATCTTTCGTACTATTTCGAAATTCTAAAAATTACCTGCACATAAAGCTTTGACTCATCTATAATTTTTTAAAATTAAATACTATAACTATCTCAATATAAAATGACGGTAAACGGATATACCGTCATGCGGTACCGCATATACCATGAACTCGATTTTGTAGAAAATTTAATTTACTGCAAAAATATTCTTCTGATATACTAAACCAAATAGTTCCGATATGGTTTTCACAATAATTGATATGAAAGTCTTGAACCCATTCTCCATTGATTCCCAAATCAGTTCCGTTAACACTCCGTTGGTCGCACTATGAGTGCCGCGGCGCACTTTTTTCGATTTTTTAAATTACACAGCAATAAAGCCTCCGAAAAATTTGAAAAAATTGACATCTCATTTTGAAGTGTCTAAAAGCCCTATCAATGAAAATATGATAAGTAGTTAGGTTTTCACATTTTTATTCCGATACTCCGGGCCGTACTGCGTACTAGACGTATTTTCAGAAAAATGTGGCAACTTTCAGCTTGAATCTCACGGGACTTCTTCAAGTATACGATCTGGATCACTTTTGATTTTTTTTCAGGGTTGTCGTAGATCTTTCAAATTTATCATTATATCGATTTATGTTGCAATTTATTATTATTATGATAATTTATATTTATGGCGCGAGCAACGGCGTTCATAACTTTTGCGCGACCAACTGAGTGATCAACTATTTTAGTTGAAAATTCATAACATCTCTCGAAATAAAAGGATTTTAAATTCTCTAATCATGGCACCTTTATCATTATTCAGTGGCAACCGATGCAAGCAGATATTAGGATATTAGAGAGTAGGGCAAGACGGACCGCAGGGCAAAACGAACCACTGACAGGAAATTGATTGTTTTTTTTTTTATAGTTTTTGCTTCCGAATAGAAACTATAACAAACAAGTGGGTCATTGCATTATTTCCAATTTAACGTAGTTCTCTTTGCTAATAAATTAGCAATTTGCTTCCGGATGGACCTGTAAATAGGATCATTCTATTCAATGGATATTCTGATCAACGGAGAAATTATTTCAAGGTTAAAATTTATGATGTGGAAGTAATGGCTCATTTATGGCGTTCTCCGACTCAAGTTAGTGAAAATGTTAGTGAAAATGGAAAGCAATGAAACAAACTATATAATAATTGTTAACATCATTAAACAGTTCATACATATAAGAAATGCTGTGCCTATGATGCCAACTCGATATGAACATTGGATGGAAAACAATTTTGTTGGTAATCCTCCAATTATATTTGAATGGCATGTATATGGAGGAGAACAGATCAGTTTTCTCGGACCATCTCCGACCGTAAGATGTATAGTTGAATCAGAGGATGAATAATTGGAATTAACGAACGCAGCACTAAGGACAACAATAGAGTACCAACAACATATAAACCATCAACAATATTTGGTTATTTTCTTCGATTTTTTCCTTTCAATTTTATCTTCTAATAGTCACACGGGGGGTTGAGCGAGCGAAGCGAACAGGGAGCGAAGCTAACTGAAGCTGAGCTATCGGCGAAAAATTGATTTTCAAAACCTCAGAGTGCAAAACTTCAAGTCTCCAAAACTTGAAGGGATTAAGTTCCGATTAAAGTCCCACTAAGCCTTGATTAAGCCCCGACTAAGTCCCGATTAAATCCTAACTAAATGCCGATTAAATCCCAACCAAGCCGTCATTATACTCCAATCAAGCCCCAATACTGATGATTTTTTTGCGATTTATTTGACGCTATAACTGAATAATTCAAGAACGAATTATGCTGATCCCATGCTATTCGAATTCGGTGAAGAGGGCATTGAAAGGAATATTTTAATGCGTTATTGAATCTATTAAAATGGTAAATTTTTGAGCCATCGTTGAAAAATCGATTTTCAAAAAAATATCAATCTTTAAAAAACGACATTATGGATCAAGTTTCAATTGGTGTTATTAAATAGCGCTTATGAATGTGTACATTTAGTTAAAAAAAAAAAAAAGGAATTCGATACATTTGTCATGGGGAAATCGTCGATGAAACCTTTTGAGGGACCGATCACATACATACATACATACATACATACATACATACATACGGACATGGTCTAGAAATCACATTTTTCGACTAATTAGACCATATTTAGTCACCCTCACAAAAAAAATTGGAAACTTAAATTTTGACGATTACAATGCTTCCGGAAGCAAAAAATTCAAAGTCATTTGTGGTTTGAGGTGATTAGCAAATCTCACCAAATTGTGGCTCGACGACACTTGTTATCTATAAAACCCCTGTGACGGTTGATCCGGAAACTCACTTTTAATTCAACACATTCAGTGTTTCTGATTTGAAAAAAAGAAAAAAAAAGAAAAATTTCAATTTTTTGTCAGCAGTTCATTTTGCCCTACCCTCTCCTATTTTTAATAGTCCATGCACAATACCCCTTTCCCGTGTGCACTACAAGGGCGGAAGAACTTCAAGGTTTTTCTTCCAATTTTTATATTGAGAAAATCGGCTTTGTTGGGATTTTCCATTTGCAAACGAAAGTTATGAACAATTCAGTTGTTTGAGCGGCCCTCACTCGGTGATTATCAGATAAAATAAGAAATAGGTTGAATGAAAAGTATTCATTCATAATAATTTAAGTCAAAAATGAGTGAAATACACAGCTTCATATCGATCATGTCGAAACTCACTCGTCTATCACTCACTTCAGCGTATCATTGGTGCGATAGATCTTTGAGAAGACGTCAATTCATTTGCTCTGTTATACACTCGTGTTATTTCTACGCAGTGGAATTTTTGCCGTGTTCCAAAGATCTGTCACCGTAGGCAGTTTCATAATGTTATGTCAATTAAATTTTGATGATTCTGGAAATCACCACCCGGTGTGGATGGTATTTCAGTAATAGGAGTGGGAGGATCAGCGTCCGTGCTTGTCATGTGCTCGGTTGTGCCTGAAAAACAGAATGCATCAATGGGCATCATTACATCTAAGTAGCAAAACGTGAAAAGAACGCAAGTTTTTTCATGTTATTGTCTATTTAAGGATATTCAAGTACCTTGGCTATTTTATCTTCAGTGAAATGCTTTTCTGTTTAAGCCCCACTCAACTCTAAAGTTCCGGGCATTTGACAATGATTTTATTATTTAAACTTTGCAGGTCTAAATTTGAATCTCGATATTGAACCGCTAGAAAATATTTTAAAAATCTGAAAAAACTAATTAGAAAGTTGGCTTTTGAAGGAATATTGTTGAAAAAAATTTAGAAATTGCAATTTTTGAAAATTCCGACCATTCTCTATAAATAATTTATAAACAATCCATTTTCTACCATAAAAATCATTTGTTGGGAGTTGCAATAAATTCATTCATATTCAGAATTATAGCAGAAATCCATGTTATGCTTAAAAAAATAAAATTTCCGAAAGTTTAACACTCCGTTGGTCCCGCCGTAAGCGTCGCGCCGTGCTAGCATAAATCGACATAATGATAAATTTGAAAGATCTACAATCAAATTTTTCTGAGGCTTTACTGCAGTATAATTTAAAAAATCGGAAAAAGTGCGGTGCGGCGCTCATAGCGCGACCAACGGAGTATTAATATAGTTGTTATTCAATCATCTGGGAGAATTGAACATTTGAAAAACAAATTATTGGAGTCAATTCAATGACATAAACATGACCATGTAACATGGTAAACATTACCATGGGACATAGCAAGGATTACTATGTTGGAACACTTGAAAACCCTTTTATTACGTTACCATAATAAGCTTTACTATGGCCATCGTAATGTTTACTATTTAATTCTCTCTGTGTAGATGCGATAAAGTAGGCCATTTTCATGTGAACGTACGTATATGTTTACATTTATATTAGGGGAAGGCAGGGCACAGTGGAACGTTTTGTCATCTTCTGCAAATTCCGATATCTTCATTTATAAACAAAGATGTTGATAATTGGAGAATATCACGAAACGTTCAACTTTATTCCGCCCTCCCTCACATAATAGTTGTCTTGAGAAAAATTTGAAATGTGATGCAAGTCCAAACTTCATCAATCAATCGCTCATTGAATAGTAAAATCTGTAATATTGTCCAATTTTGATCATTTCTATTTGATAATGATCATTTTATTGTTGAATCATAGATGCATGTAACACATGCCTAGATACGCAATGACAGGAAAACAAATTTGTTCATGAAAATAAATTATTACATTGTATATTAGAACTGTATGAATTTTCTCAACTCACAAGTGAAAGAACTCCCACGACTTCTTGGAGGCCAGCATAATTTGCAGAGTGGTTTCATTAATCGGAATCTGGGTCTGGGCATTCGCAGCAATACGTAGATATAAGGGTCCAGCGTAAAATGAGTGCAGAGCAGAATATCTGCTACGATGTGAAAAATTCTAATCAACTTCCTCGCGAGAACAGCGGACTGCGGTAACTTGAGAGATAACTGTGCCAATGGAATTCCTATCTGGAAAATAGAACATGAATTTCAAAAACAACTACAGTAGCTAGCATACGATTCACTGTGGAGCTATCTGTGAATAATTCTGCTTATGAATTTTCGTTATTCTACCAAAATTCATGGAGGGAATTTTACCGTAAAACCCATTGTGCCGAGTCGAAGTCAAACAGACGATTTCAAGCATACGACTGTAGATATTGTTACGTATTTGCTCTGTTCCTCCCGCTCAACCACCTTCATGTACGATCGTCTCTTTTTTTCTCGATATTCTTTTCTCTTCGTTGCTAGTCCGCGGACGCGTCATTACATTTTGTATCTCTTTGTGTTCCAAAATCTTTAATAAACAGTTATTTTTTTATTAAATGTACCCATTTCTTTACATTGGCCTCTATTCCGTTGATGTTGGACATGCTGGATTCCCCATGCGGTCGCTAATCTTGGAGTTGAGATTCCTCTCGAAAGACGTATCCATTTGGACGCGACCATGGTTCATTTTTCAAAATTAAGTCACGTACTTCTGACACCAATATAAAGAATGGGTACATTTAGTAAATAAATAACTGTTTGTTAAAGATTTTGGGACAAAAAGAGATACAAAAAGGAATGATGCGTCCGCGGACTAGCAACGAAGATAAAAGAATATCGAGAAAGATAGAGACGATCGTACATGAAGCTTGTTGAGAGGGAGGAAAAGGGCACACACGCAACAATATTTTACTGACCGATGCATTAATGCTCATTTTGTCATTAATACATTAGGTGGGAGGCTTCCAAATAGTTCTGTTTTGTTCGCTTATATTGATACCATCAACATAGAAGACAAGAATCACCGAACTAATTATTCAAATATCTATACTGAAAGCTCATGAATTTCTTTGAATTCTACCTACAACTTGAAGGTTCACAACCATTTTTCCTTTAAATCGGATTCAATGTCACTCTCATGAGAATTACTATGATATTTTTCATGAAATTTCAAAAAAAATTTTGACAGTGTTTAGAAAGCTAGAAACGGATTTTTTTATCCTGTGATGATTGTTTTTTGCCATAACGGCCGTAGGCAGGGTTTCACGGACGTGTAGCATCCGTGAAGCTCTGCCTTACGACTGGAATGAAAAAAGAACAAATTTGAAGTCACAATTATACCTTATTTCAATGGTATTTGGGGGATGTATGTTTTTACCCCATGACAGACGGAATCATTACGTTTGTAAGTAAGACTCCATCATGTGAGGGACTTTACTACATTTAGAAGCATTTGCTTCCAATGATAGCTGAATTATGATATTGAAAAATGTATCACACTTTCCAGTTTCCAACAGAGAAAAACTTTCCACACTGTAAAAATTGTTTATATGAACATATCAATTCTTCTCAATGCGTCACTCATTCTTAATTCATTGATCACATCCGTTCAAAATTTATTTATGTCTCGTGCCACCATCACTCGCGATTGAAAACAATTCGCGGTTACGTGACTGAATTTCTGAATGTCATCACAATATCAATTGCAAATCGAAAATAAGTTAGCGTATAATAAGTATGACGGAAGTGTTATAACAGAATCTTAATACTTCAATTCGTACTGGTCGCAGCAGACAAATCGATTGTTCAGTGCAGTTTTAATACTTTAATAATTGAGTAAAGATGACTTGCATTACCATTTGAGGCATCCAGCAAATAACGAAGGATATTGACAGTACTGCCATGAGTTTTGCGAATGCACGTTCCTCGGGAGTCAAACCAATTTCGGTGGATGGAATATTTTCTGCTGCTAACAATGGTTTAATGCGAGTGGATGCCTTTAAGGTTCTCCTCAGTACTCCCACTCGATTTCCGAGTCTGCGGAGTGCTAGGGAGACTGCTAAGTTGCACCAGACAATTGAGATGCAGAGGAACGTACCTGTTATGAAGGTAAATTGATCATTTGATTAGATATTGAGGGAAACTTATCATGTGAAACTTCATGAGGCGAAAATGGCCTTTTTTGCATTAGACAATTGCCTCGGAAAAGAATTGTTCGTATAAAAAAGGATGTATTTTTCGCGTAAAACTCTCCAAACACTCGTGAAAAAGTGATGAATGGCTTTCGTCACTCAGTCCGTGAAGTGTTGCTCACGGACGTGAATCATCGCTCACGGATTGAATGACAACAAATATCGTTCGATACACGGACGTGAAGAACTTGTCTGTCTCGTATAATTACAGAACTCACCTTCGGCTTGTCCGGTAAACTTATATTCGCCAGAGAAGTTCCTCACGGCCTACCCGAGTAGAAATTTCGTTGGTTTATCATCAGTTACCTATCAGTTACAACCGACATGGTCACCGGTTCCACATAGGTTTCAACGTACAAGAACTCACGGAATACGGAAACGTCACGCAGTTACCTCACAGGTTACACGTAGGTTGTAACCCATCAAAAATCCGCATGATTATTTATTCATCTAATTATTATAAACAATTTGTGAATGATGAATAACTCATTAAGGGGTCTCCTCAGTAATATTTTAGGGCATAGAGTGGGGGTAAAAATCAAAGACGCCGACAGTCAGCTGCAACTTCTAGAAAAAAAAATGAGATGAAAAATCTTCGCATCCTTTGATACAAACTATCCAACATCAATTATTTTTACTTTATTAGAGATAATAACTTCCTCAGAAAATGATTTTTTAGATTGAAAACCTTCCTATAATTATAAAAATTGAAATAAATTAGCGATGTCAACTTGGCCACAGCGCAATTTAGTTTCAAGGGGTTGGTACTGATTCGGTCGATAAAAACATATTGGGGACGCTTAATAACAAGACGCCCTCTATGAATGTCTGCGTTAAGGGTGCACATCTACGATACCCAAGCAAATGGGGGCTTGTGTGAGCGCGTGTGTGTATACCTCTTTGACGGCCATATTGGCAAAAAACAGCGCCCTCAACGATATTTCCTGTTCCCAATACTTCCTGAGTATCACCGTGTCATGTGGCTATGTGCTAATGGAGTAGAGGTTATATCAGCTCATCGTAAACAACAACAAATATTCGTTTTCCAATAATTGATAACAGCGCTCAATAGTTAATTGTGACAATGGAAAATTCAGAGGGAACCAGGGTCAGATATAAAGGAAAATTCATCAAGAAAAACCGTTTAAATCAGCTGTTTAAATCGGCAAGAATAATAAAGGCAGAACAGTTCAAGTGGTTCAGCCGATCCACGACGAAGAAAACGGAGATGTGCCAGTGAAAAAAGAAAATTACAAAATGAAGGAGTAGGAGGAAACCCACAAGATGAAGAAGAGCAGAACAGTCCTGATGAGTGGTTTGAATCTGCTGATAATGATCCAGGAGAATCAGTGTCCCCAGAGCCATTTACTGGCAATCGCATTGTGGATTTGAAGTTATTGGGCGAGGCTCTCGTATATGAAGCATGCAATCATCCTCTGTCTTTGAAGGATATTCAGGCAGAGAGAAGAAGTCTGGGTTCATATTTATTTATCAAATGTTGGGAATGTTTGAAGATACGGAGGGTGCCTACCAGCAAATGCCTACCAGACCGAGAAGATGGCAAAAAAGAGAATTTCGAGATAAATTTTCAAGCTGTTCTAGGTAAATATAAAAAATTCTTGTTCTTCGCTGCTGGTATTAATAATAATAATCGCTGTTGGTATTAATAGATTGTTAAATTTTAGAGGTTGTATTCATTCTGGAATTGAAAACCAATCAATCAATAAACTATTGGCACTCATGAGCATCCCCCCTTCTATTATAACGCCTTCCAGTTCTACGAGAAAAAAGTAGGCCCAGTTATCGAGACTATTGCTAGAGAGAGAGCTGCGACAGAGCGACAAAAATTGGAAGGGAGTTAACAATAGCGAATAAGAATGATATTGAAAAGATGGTGTGAGTATTTTTCGAGAGGAACTCCTGTGTCTATTTTTCGGCAATTCAGAGTGAAAACACCCATCAGTGAGGATGGTTTTCGCCGAAAGTTTGCAATTGAAAAACAAATTTCCATTTATTTCTACAAAAGAAAATATTTTCAAGAAAGAATTTCTACATACATTCATTTTATCTGAAATGAACTTTTTTTTATGAGTTTGTCTCAATCAATCGAATTTATCTTGAAATATTCTCTATTTTTTAAAAAATACTCTAGTGAACCTTTTTTTATACTCTATTGAGTCTTTGTTCTTTTTTTTTAATTGGAAAATCGGCGAGTTTTCTCCCAGAATCATTTTTGTAGTAGGTTGTAGTAGGTTTTTGTAGTAGGTTTTGTTGTAGTCTACAAGGCTATAAAATCAAAAATAAAGAGAAGGAATTTCGACGTGGTGACTCGGAATTATCGACATTGGCTAGTCCATGGATGAGCATTTCCGTAGATAAAGCTCACTTATGATGTTCTTATGATGTTTATATGTTGAGACAGTTTGCATGCAACGTTTTTACGTTGGCGGATTTCCTACTTCAACTCACCACTGTACCTGATGCTCTAAAGAAATATTGTAACGCGAAGGAAACGAGACTGAAATTGGACAGCCTTTCAGAACTATCAGGAATTGTTTCCACGCCTTTGAGAAAAAAATGGCTGAGGGGGGTATTGGCTTGGATGATTTGAAAAATGCTTTTGTCAGAGGTGGCGAGGATGAAATGTTAAAATTATTGAGGAGTAAAGTCAATTACAACCCTTGGTCATTCAATATTGCAGATTGTTATACAAAAATTGGAGATTACTTGCAGAAGATAACACCAAAATAATTACATCACCAAATATTTTGTTTTATAAGATTGAAAAACTAATGTGATTAAAAAACATCATTCTGTTGAATAAATTCAATTGTTTATTATTCAGAAAATGTCAATTGAGTTTTATTCATCCAAATAACCCGCACTAGAATCTCGCGCATGCGCGTCGAGTGCTCTGCCGCGATGTTGCCCAACATCGTGGCAGAACCGCGACGCGCAGTCTTACCGCCATTTCCACATAACCAAGTATCTATTCCAAAAAATTCTGTGGTTTTTCAATAATAACTAAATAACTAAGAGATAAAACATGATGAAATTTCATGAGTAAAGAGTTGAAACATAAACGGTGAGATAGATGCAGAGTCTGGACGCCCAGCACATTGCCCATCCTAGCTTTTTATCGTTTTGAGGCGGTGTCTATCCACCCTGTGCATAGGCCTTATTTTTTATTTTCTGAGTTTTTTATCCACATGATAAACCTATTCCGGGTTCTGAAAATTAATTTAGAACTACTTGAATATCACACTATCCAATTCTCCACATTGTGGCACATTTCCGAATTTTTATGAAAATTACTGAGACTCCTTAATTGCCACGGAAAAGCAGGCCCAATGATAAGAATCGATTTATATACGTAGAAAAAGAAAAAAAATTCACATTTTCGGTGAGTGGTCACCCATCCAATTCCGAACCGTACTCAATGTTACTTAACTTTAATGATCGTCTGCTGTGCTGAAGTCCAAGTCCACTATCCTGTAATTCTTGGAAATATAACATTCCGATATGCCAGATAAGGCGAGGATTCGTATTCTCTGACGATTGACTTATGATTATTATGCCAAAACCTTAATTCTGACCCTTATGTTTTACCTTTATTTCTGACCATTATTGCTGGCCCTTATTAATGAACCTTATTCCTGACCCTTGAGACCCTCAATTTTGACTTTCCATTCTGACCCTCGTGACCCTTATTTCTGGCGTGTATTTTTGGCTCTCATTTCTGACCCTCGTGACCCTTATTTCTGACGTCTATTGTTTATCCCCCTTTCTGACCCTCGTGACCCTTATTTCACACGTCTATTGTTTATCCCCATTTTTGACCCTCATGACCCTTATTTTTGACATGTATTTTTGACTCTCATTCTGACCCTCATGACCCTTATTTTCGACACTCATTCTTGATCCTTATTCCTGACTCTCGTGACCCTTATTTCTGACGTTTATTTCTGATCCTTATTTTTTACCTTCATTTCTGACTGTTGATTTTGATCCTTATTCAGTGTACTGACGAGTTCTCGACCAGTTATGCCCGGCTAGACTTGGATAATTGAATGCCATTAACACTTTATAAGGGACAAATGAGTTACAAACGGGTTGAGCTATGTGAGTTAGTGATCGGTGGTGAACTCATCTATAACCGACAATAATCGTCCCTACGAGTATTGTTGCGTTTGGAACCTACGGGTTACACGTCAGGTACAACCTACGACTCAGTAACCTGCAACAAACTCATAGGTTCCAAATGCACGTTGGGGGCTCTCGACGAAATTTCTACTCGAGTAGTGTCGAAACATACTAATTCTTCGGCTTGGCAGAAATTTTTCACGAGTTCCAAACAGTGCCACCTATGGCGATATTTGGTTCCACTCTTACAAAAAGCCAATGAGAGATTCTCTCATTAGAGAAGCACTGGCATTTGCCCCTACCACAGTGAGAGGATAGAGTTACCAGGATTAGAAGAAGTCGAAGATTCTTTCATCACGTGCCTCAAGAATGCTAGTGGAATCGGGCGCCTACTTGACGGGTTAAGGAAAACCCTGAATATGACTGTTCCTTATACGCGGGACGAGATAGAGAGTTAAAAATGTAGCACGAAGCTTCTTTCAATGCTCCTGGAAAGTGGCAAAATTTTCAGACGAATCAAAAATTAGATGCTGGATCGCTGGTCGATAACTGGTGGTATATAGGGAAGGTGGGGGCAAAATGGACCGGAAGCTAAATGGCCCACTCAGAAAAAGGGGAAATTTTTTAAATTTTTTTGTGGGAGTTCGGTGAGGGATAAATGGGTTTTGTAAGGTATAACACTCGGAATTGACGTATAAATCGAATTGAATTTATTCACCACAAACGTGGCTTTGTGTTTACACCTTGAGAGCTGGAAGTGTAGTGTCTCCCGCGACAACGGTATTATATCATCCGATCGAGGATGTCGGATGAATTATTACGAATTGTCGCGAAAATGTCCTACGATAAAGGACAGCGATATAACGGCGACACGTGTCACGGTACGGAATTCGGTTGCTAAGCCGAGCAACCGAATCAGCTCTGAGAGAAAAATCCACATAAAATCACAAAAATAATTTCTTGAGTGAAAAATATCGCATTCATATTTAATCAATTTATGATAGGTTTCAGACAAAAAGTTGGTGCTCTTCGGGTTAAGGAGGAAGTTATTGAATGATAAGATAATGCCTTTTTTCGCAATGAGATAATATTTCTTAAAAGACAAGACAAATTTGACAGAAAGAAAAGAAGATATTACTTTCCTTCGAATTCACAGCGATTGATCGTAAGCGACGGTTATAGTTTTTGACTATCTGGAGGTTTTCCTCTGCATAAACTCTCTATTCATTCAAAATAAAAGTCTCTGATCCATAATTCACTGAATCAAAGCTTTTAATATTTGTAGTCATTTGCTCATCCTCTGACACGAAAAAACCGATTTCTTGTGGCTAGAAATTCTCATTTTATCGTGAAATATTCATGTTCAAATTATGAACACTACTGAAATCTGACATTGTCTGACACATTATCCGGAATTCTTCGCCCATGAAATTTATCCTGAAGAGATGAGATATTTGGCACAAGCAATTAGTTTTGTGATATTATGTACATATTTCACTCCGTGTACTTCTGTCAAACCAATGTTTTTAGGCTGCTGGTTCAGAAACCCTTTCTGCAAGTCCAGAAAGCCTAGAGGTGGGAAAAAACAGGATAGAGGTAAAAGCAAGGTGAAAGACTAAAAAGAACTCGGACGAAGCAAATAATGTTTCCTGTATTTATTATCGAAAGCGTTTCTATGAGAGTGGAGGAGAGTGCAGAGAGAAAAAAATAGCAGAAAAATTATTGTGCTGGCAGGGTAATTTTTCCGGGTCCGTCCAAATGAACCCATTTTACCGTGCAAGCACAGTAATTTTTCTGGTATTTTTTTCTCCGTATGAATTCAGTGCTAGACGTGCGACGGATCGACTAAAGGGCTCTAATTGATGATGACTAATTGGTGAGCAGTGTTATTATTGTTATTACTTATTGTATTTAATTTACTTTCTTGATACTTTATGAATTGAATTCGTCATAATAAATAATTGGACGAAAAAGATGTTCTACTGTTCCACCCGCCAACCCACTCTCTCTTTTCCACCCTCTAGTCCTCTTCTTTTCTTACCCTTCACAAGTCCCCCACCCATCGCCCACAATCCCTCCCCTCCTTACTTGTGGATGAATTTAGAAAGAGTAAATTTTTCTTTCAATGGTCCATTTTGCCCCCCCCCCCGGTTCATTTTGCCCCCACTTCCACTATCATAAGTAGAGTATTATTTCTAACATTATTATTTCTGACCCTCGCACCCGACTCTTATGATGCTTGATTGTAACTCTTATTTCTAACCATTCGTTTTGATCAGTATTCAATTTTGTGGTTTCTGACCCACATATTTGGCGCTTATATCTAACCTTCATGGCTCACCATCGTGACAACCCGAGTGGAACTCAGGTCTCGATCAGAAACTGATCAAGTCCGATCCGAAATTCTGATCAGGCATGTTACGCCTCTGCCTTATGTTTTTCAACTAGGGAAGTCCTCCACCCCCGTTTTTGAAGCCCTCCATCTATGAGACGGCGTTCCTCTCATATGAGAGTTCTCATATTTAGGACCTCTCCCGGTGTATGAGATCCTCCAAAAATTCGACATTGATTCGAGAATATTTCATTGTTAGAAACCATCCCCAAATCCGTTGGTTTTCATCATTCAATGCAAGATAAAAGTTGAAAAGAGAAGTTTCTAGAATCTAGAACCTCCTTTCGAGAAACTCTAAAGCTAATCGACTTTTGTGTCATCACACTGTCCGTAAAACGTCGTCTTAGTCAAACGAGAAATTACTTTTTATGAGATAATAATTGTATGAGAATTTGATGAATTCATTTCTCATATTCGTCAATGTTAGAATTCATATAAAAAACTGTCAGTGATAAATAATTTTTTTTTCGCATTTTAAATTTATTTCTCTTCGCTACACTCAACGACTCACGTGGAGTTTGGATATAATATTTTAATATGTAGTATTATGTATCACAATATGTTGCATAAAATCGCCGGAGATCAGATTTGATGCATTATCCTGACAAAATGAATTGACATGAATTCGGTTACATATAACAAATCAATTTAATCAGAGCCGATGACTTTGAATTTTTTTGGTTATGGATTATCTCCCTCCTGGGATGCCCCAGGATGGTGATGATTTGCAACTGGAGCGGCCGACCCAGCGGAGAGGTGAGGATTCTGAGAGGCCCTCACAAAAAATTTGGGCAAGAAGGGAGAGAGTCATCAGAAATTTTCGTGTCCGGCCTGAACATCTGGCATCTGAGAATGAGGCTCTAACGCCATCCTCCCGAGGAACATTGATTTGCTCGTGCAGCTTAAGAGCAAGATCGAAGAGATGAAGAAGCAGGCATCGCGCATTCAATGTGTGATTGATTTCGTCACCAATGGTAGGGCATTCACTGTTCCGAGGACCCGAGTCAAAATTTTACCGGGTCTCCCGACGTAGTTTCAACGTTTTGAACCTACATTGCTTTGATGTTCAAATTCTCCGCCGAATTTTTACTGTACTTTCAACTTATCTCAACGTGACGGCTCATGGACATTGAAAAACACTCAATATCCACCGCATTTTAAACGTACTCTCAACGTTAATGACGTTTGTTTTATGTTAATGTACGTTGTAAGTTTCGACGTCCACATTTGATTGTATCAAGGTCATTATTGACGATAATTAAAAAATTCATTACCGTGTTAAAGACTCACGTAACTAAATTATTAGTGTTAGTACATTAATAACATTAGTTTGAAGTTCAAACAATCGTGCGTCTGAAGCGTGAATTGGGTTCAAGGGTCAGAAGGGTTAGTTGAGTATAAGGATCAATTGAGTATAACGGTCAGATGAGTATAAGGGTGAGTTGAGTCCAAAAGATTACGCGAATCTAAGGGTCAGATAAGTGAAAGCCTCAGTTGAGATTGAATATCAGTTGAGTTTAAAGGTGAGTTTAGCCTAAGGGTCAAAAGAACACGAAGAGTCAGGCGAATCCAAGGGTCTGTTTTGCAAGGGTCAAATAATTAAAAACCTCAGTTGAGTTCAACTGTCAGTTGAATTTAAGGGCCAGTTATGTGTAAGGGTCAGATGAGTCTAAGATGAGAATAAGGGTCAAATGAAACTGAGGGTCAGGTGAGCCAAAGGTCATCTGACTTTTAACTTAACCTTTTCCTCATCTGACCTTTAGATTCGATAGACCCTTCGTACTCTTTTGACCCTTAGCCTCAACTGACTCGTAGATTCGCGTGATCCTTCACACTCAACTGACCCTTAAATCCGCCTGACCCTTTGTAGCTATTTGACCCTTAGACTCAAGTGACTCCTAGATTCGCCTGATCCTTCGGACTCAAATAACCCTTAGACCCATCTGACCCTTAAACTCAACTATCACTGAGACGCATCTAACCTTTAAACTCAACTCAGACATGTACTTATCTAACCCATACTCAACTGACCCGTATATTCACTTGACCCTTTGTACCCTTTTGACAGTCAGATTCTTGTGATTCTTCAAACTCGGCTGACCCTTATATCCACCTGGCCCTATGTTGAAGGTTTTACGCTTATTGATAAAAAAAACCATCTGGCCCTCATACTCATCTGACCCTTAGATTCATTTGACCCTTGAACTCAATTGACCCTTAAACTCAACTGACACTTGAACAGAACTGATCCTTAAACTCAACTGAGCTTTTTACTTATCTGACCCTTACTGAACTGACCCTTACATTCGCCTGACCCTTCGTACTCTTTTGACCCTTAGGTTCAACTGACCCTTAGACTCGCGTAATCCTTCAGACTCAAGTAACTCTTACACTTGTCGGATCTTCACACTCACTGACTTTTATATGAAGGGTCCGACCCTTAGACGCCTTAGACCTATATGGATTCTAATTCCCTCTCATCTCCTCCCCCTGCTCCTTTCCTCTTAATTTCCTGTATTACTCTATTGCCTACTTTCTTTCTGTTTTTTCCTATTTTTCTTTTTATTAGTTGCTTATATAAACCCGAAAAAAATACAACTCGCCACAAGCAACTGTACAGCTCAGAAGCATACCAGGATATCCTGCGATTACTGAGCTTGAGCAGTAACCAGTAAAACCAGAAAAAGGATGGATAACCGAAAGGGAACACGGCAGAACTACAAGCAGGGATATCTCGAAAACCAATGGACCGATCCGTTTTTTTTCCCATTTTTGTTTCACCGAGTTAATAATATTTATGTTTTTGCCATTCTTTCACTGATTAATTTATGCAAGATTTAATCAATTAATCAATGTTAGAATGAAACTGGTAGTGTGAAGAGGAAAGAGGGGAGGAAGGAAGGAAAGAATGTACGGTGGAGGAACGTTGGGGATACGTTTAGTTTCAACCTAATTTCAACGTACAATCTGGAAAAAATGGAAAAAAGGGACGGTATTTACATCGAAAGCAGGTTGAATCGGTGCATTTGAGCCTGTATACTGGACAACGTACTTTCAACGTCCTAAACCCACCTGTGGACCTTGAAACTACGTTGGGAGACCCGGTAAAATTTCGACTCGGGTAACTTTTGCGCGACCAACGGAGTGTTAAGGAAGAGGACAAGCGGCTCAAGTATCAACCGCTCCTGTTTGAGCTATTTAACCGGACCTTCAGAGTAAAATTGGTTGTCTTTATTTTTGGTTCTCGGGCGGATTGAAGCAGTTCTCCATTGCTGCGCTGGAAACCATCCCGGCCTGTAGGCGTAATGCCTTCATATTAGCTGACCAAATGCAGAAGGCTGTCTTAATTGGGTCCTTCCGTCTACTTAGGCAATTAGGAAATGTTTGTATCGGTTAGCTTGCGGGGTGGTGTTCAAGGTGAAGGTGGAATCCCCGAGGATCGCTCAGCGATATCATTTACGAGTAAAAAAAGGAAACAAAATAATAATAATAACAATTTGTCACTGAAATCTGGATAGATTGAAACATAGTTCGTACATTGCCTGACAACTATAATGAACGTCCTTAAAAAATTTCAAATCAATGTAATTTTTTTGTCAGAGATGAAACCCCTTAATGGTCAGACAATTTTGATATATTTCAATACAGCGATCAAACGATTTCGAGGTATTTGGTTTTGATATAAAATAACTTCATGTATCTTCTTTTATAAGTCAAATTCTAGTTACACAATGCTCACTTTCGTCATTTTTACTATAACAGTTGTCGGACTCATTTCTTAGTAAGTACTCACCGAAGGAAAACCAAACGTAGGCATAGGCCACATCCCGAAATTCTGCTGCCTCCCGGTATCTCATACACTTGGCATCCTTATAATATATGCCAAATCCGAATAGAGGTAGAGTTGTTAGAGTCAGAGCTCCGATCCATAGTAATAGCATACATCGTACTATCACTGGGAACGTGATCCGCTGTGAAAGAATGGATCAATTGTTTTATCATCAAAAGTTTTCATTACAAAGTCATGAGGATAATATGATAATGATTTAATTTATAAGAGTGCAAATCAGTATTACATTTTCGATGGAAAACAAAATAACAATATGGACTAGGTGAATCAATTCGCAGTATGCAATTTTAGTTGTGAGATATGTACCAAGCTCATATGAATCTCAATTTATACGGGATAGAAAACAGCAAAAATAGGAGATAAATATGGAAAGATCCAGATCAGAATTTAAACAGGTCACCCTTCACGTCGAGTCAGATTGTAATGATGTGAATTGATCAGGTCCTGATCAAACGTATACGGCCGTTTTCGATCCAAATTTGATGGCCAGTTTTTCAAGAAAATACTTCCTGCAAGCGCTCGGGATGTTTAACTCTTCGAAACGTGACACTCTCATTTGTTTGCAACGAAATTACCGGCAAATAAACGATTATTTTGAAGCTCTTCAGTCATTACTACTAAAAATGGAATGGAATTCAACATTTTTTGAGCAGCAAGGAGACAAAAATTGGCTAACTCACTTGAGTTTCCAATTAATTGAGTATTTAAGAATTTATTTATCTAAATTGTTCTGATTTCTTTTTTACGCTCGAAGCGCGCGGACGCTCCAGTTCCATACGGACGCCACGAAACAGATCACAATACGTAGATAAATTCTGTATAATTCATGAAAAAAGATTAAAATCGTCCAACAAATTGAGTGGCAAAAATTACCAGGAAAGTGATAATAGTCCCGCAATAGCAAAAAAATACTGAAGAGCATGCCACTGCTATGGATGCAGTTCATATGGATGGAACTAATCCTAAGCTCACGAGAGCTAACGCGGCGTGAGAGCAAATCTAGGAGCACGAAGTATCGGCAAAAGTTAATTGGAAAGGAAAAAGGAAGAGAAAAATGAGTGAGCAATACTCCCGAAAAACTGGACAGTAGTTTGAATACCCCCCTTTGAACACCTAGAAGACACAGGTCAGAAAAATTCAAATTAACGCCACCATTGTCGGCCCAAAATGTCCGTGTTTATTAACAGCAGTGCATCGCTTTGAACAAATTGTGTTCACTCAATTTTTGATTGTCTTATCCCTATTTTTATCCATTTGAATGAATCTATGAAAGAGACCGGGGTAAGGCCCTTTGTCACTGTTAATGAGCATGTATTAGGGCCTCTAATTGATCAAAAACAATGAAAAAAGAAATTATTATTGTTATTTATCGTTAATTATTCGTTGTGAATTATAACCACTCATCTGTAATTGAAATGCAATGAAATTGAACATTGAAAAAATTTGCTACAATTGAGATTCGATTCGGGGGTCTTCTGATCCATCGTTGAGCCATCTCTGAAACATCTTATGGTGGTCCATTTTTTCACGAACGGGATGTTTACCAACCTTACCTGTCTCCATCAATGCAATTATCAAAAATTAATTCAATAATGACTCTGATGAATTGATGGGTCAAGAATTAATTAATTTGATCATAATAAATGAGGATGCACCGAGAGAAGAACACATGATAATCCCATGCCAATCCCTTCAAAAATTAGTGTGCCACCCACTAGCTATGGGACCAAACAGGGCTCTTATATGGCACTCTAATTTTGAAAGATCTTACACTACTTTTTCGTGGGATTCCCTTAAAAATTCGGGTGCCAAATCATTCGAATTCTTTCGTAATCATGGTTTGGTCCCGTGGTTTAGCGAATAGCACACTAATTTTTGGTAAAATTTTCTCTCCGTGTAATAATGATTATGTGATCTAACTATAAGTAATCATAATCTAACGGGCCGATCTCATAGATGTTGGTATGCTCCTCAATTTTTGAAGTTCACGAAAAAAAAACAATGATAAGTTGATATTTAATTGAAAAATAGTGTACGAGTATCAAGTGGGCTGCGATTGAATGCCAATTGTCAGTCAATGATGGACTCGCCGATGTTCGGCGAGCGGATATTCAGCCGATGTTTGGTCTTCAATCAGTGCCCCGGTATTCGGTGGCCGGATATTGGACTGATGTTTGGCCAAATCCCAAATCAACGACTGTGAAGTAACAGAAAAAAACTTATGAAGTGAATATTCGGAAATGGAGAGAATAATCATATTTGTCACATCCTATGGAAAATAATGTGACCCATTACTTCCCAGGTAGGGTGAGGCAAAATAGTCGAACATCAGGCCGACATCGCCGCTGATATACCTGATTATCGACGACAGGTTTCGGCCAATGATCTACCTAACCACGGAGCGTTACCTCGTATCATTAATGCCGCTGAGCCCGTGTAGAAATTCAAGGGGAGCTACGGCTGAAACTCCGCTGACGTGCTCAAATCGACTCACTTAAATTATCTTTATTAATTATGGTGCGACATCTCAGCAATTTCCGCCCTCCTTCATCGCGAATCGACACAAATTACAGAACCCCCTCCCTTGCACAATCATCTGATCATCCGTAATATTTGAATGTCCGCAATTTTTACATTTTCTGAGGGAATTTTCATTAAAAATCAGAGAAAAAACTTTCAATTCTTAGTGTGATTTTCACTGAAAGTGGGTATGAATTGAAGTACATTCTCCTTTCAGCCACCTCCTTCGCCCCCTTCATGACTTGTTAGGAATTAGAGGGCCTCCCCCCTCCCAAGCGCGCGGTATACTACTTGAAAGTCCCCACAGATCATAATACAAGGCTGAATGGCTCGTGATTTAAGAACTCACTGATTCTTCAAGAACCAAACTTTGAGGGGATACACCATTGAATCTCGAAAGGTCTGAAATTGCATGAATTCGATGGGATCTCTTTGATCCGTTTATCTTCGTAGAAAAATGTTAAATGAACCAGTGGAGGGCGAGTATTGAAAGAAACTATAAAAACGATTTTCGAAAAGTTCTATGTGAGTCGCAGTTGATGAATTGAGATTGAAATAAAATGTTCAGAGTACCAACAAAGAATGTTCAGAGTACCAACAAAACTGAAGATGATGCATTTGTATAAGAGATTCAGTAAAGTGCACTTGTCAATTCTAGATATTTTGAAACTCGATAGTATATCCCCTTCAGAAACTAATAGTTTAATAAATTCAATTGATAATTATTAACAGTTATAATTATTTCAAATTATTTTACGCAAGAAAATCTCAAATTTGAAAACAATGTAATGCAATGAAGGGTATTCATTCCAGGACATGTGTAGCATAATCACCCTGTAATTTAACATAGTTTTATATCTGAAAATGGATTCCCTAAAAAAATAAATTCTTCTCGCAAGAAAATGATTTCTTGGTTTTTTTTTATTCATTTATTTAAGCATTTTAACCAATCGGTTTACTCTGCTGTGAATAATAATCATTATACAAATAATATACAGAAGCATAATTAATCGCATATAAAAAACAATAATAATAAGTTATTTACATTGGTATTTTATACATTTACT
Organism: Diachasma alloeum; assembly: GCF_001412515.2. Classification (NCBI taxonomy): domain Eukaryota; kingdom Metazoa; phylum Arthropoda; class Insecta; order Hymenoptera; family Braconidae; genus Diachasma; species Diachasma alloeum. Next base: position 313,651 of record NW_021680793.1, on the reverse strand, counting down.
TCAATTTTCTTTAAGAATAGGTCAATAGCCATAATTGCTTTCATGTTAAGGGTACTGAGGAAGACTTTTACATCATAAGGTAGAAACATCTTTTCAACTTTCAGTTTGCTTATAAGTTTTAAGCGCTCATCAGAATACTTTGAGCATTGCCATAAAATTGATTTAAGTCTTCTTCAGGATATCCACATTCGCACTCTGGAGAGGCAATAACACCAATTCTAGCTAGAGAATTTGCCAGACTGTAGTGGTTGGCCCTTACACGATTGATCCAAGTCACTGTTCGACGCGACAAATTGTGCCCGTAAAACCACGGTTTTCTACCTTTTTTGTGAAACCATTGGAAGTATTCAATGGCCTTATCAAGTCTCATTTGATCAATCTTTTCTTGAGTGATTGCAAAAGCTTCATTTTTGAAATCTTCCCTGTAATCCGTAAAAGGTATTTTATAGTCTTGGTTGGCTTCTAAATTAGTAGCTTCATTAGCAAGTCGGTCTGCCTCCTCATTTCCTTCAATACCCCTATGAAATGGCACCCATTGAAATTTAATGTCATTATTTTTAATACTCAGGAGCTCTTTGGCGTTAAGAATATAGTTGCTTCCTCTGATATTCAACACAGGTAAGGACAAGTATCTAAGCGCACTAAGGGAGTCAGAAATAATGAGAAAGTTGTGATCCGGATTAGCGATCGCTATTTTAACAGCTTCATTGAGTGCTGCACTCTCGACTGTGAAAATAGATGCTTTACCAGCATCAGCGCCAGCGCTAAGACTCTGTCCAATTGTGGCTGAAAGTTCAATTTTTCATCTAGGATTAATCCTAAAAATTTTACTTGGGTGCTACATTTGACAGTGCACCCTCCAACTGTAACTGAGGTGTCTCTGAGGGACACGTCTGTTATGAAAATGTAAAAGCTCTGTTTTATGGGGCGCAAGTGACAGGCCAACTATCTGTAGATTTTCTCCTATAGTTTTGACAGATTTTTCTAGAATTCTGGTGCTTTCATGTACTGGCGGACAACTAATGTACAAGGCTACATCATCAGCAAATTGTGAGTCTTGTACATCCCGGTGAATACCATCAGTAATTTTTGACACGTAAATGGTATACAGCAGTGGGGAGAGCACTCCCCCCCTGTGGGACACCCCTGTATACCTTTCTGGGAATTACATTGCACTGGGAGATAATTTCTCTTTCGTATGTAAGGAAATGTACAAACTTGACCAAGTTGATAGGACATACTAAATCAGCCAGTTTTTCAACTAATAGGGTGGTGTCGACATTATCAAAGGCTGATTTTACATTTAGAAAGACTGTGAGTGTCTCGCGGTTCTTTGTAAGATTGTGATCTGAGTATAGAACTATATTGCTTACGTTATCGTGAATCGACCTTCCACTTCTGAAGCCGCTTTGGCTGCTTGGCAGAATATGGTTAAATTCGACCCACCATTGTAGACGATTTTTCACCATCGTTTCAAATAACTTACAGAGATGTGATGAGAGAGCAATCGGTCTAACGTCATGTCCGTTTGACTTAGGTATAAAGTGCATGTACTGGGATGTCCAGTCTTTAGGGAAGACTGAGTTAGTGTACATGGAGTTGAAGATGTCGATCAAGATTAGCTTGTATTCTACTGGTAGCTTTTTAATTACCTCATAATTAATGTCATTAAGGCCAGGCGAAGATGTAGTTTTGTGAGTTCTAAGGGCCTGATTGAATTTAACAAAATTGAATGCGTTCTGGAGGATTTCATTTTCTTGGCATCTCGGAATGTATTCTGGGTTTGTGGGGACACCAAGGGGGGCTGAGGGTGTCAAGCGCCTCTGGTATCTTGGATTCAAATTGGAGATGGTTCTGTTTATTTCATGAGTCGTTATTTATCCAACCATTTTTGAGGACCCTCCATGACTTCCAAGCATAAGACATGTTTTTCCTTAGGTCTATAGACTCCAAAAACTCAATGAACTGAGTTTTTCTCTTCAGTTCAATGAGCTTCCTAGTCGCTTTTTCTTTCTCTTTATAGTTTTCTAGATCTCTCTCATCATTTGTATGTTTCCATTTTTTAAATCTGTCACAATCCGAATCCCACCAGGCTACCGGATTTTGATGTATTTCTGGGTGAACAATTCTTTTCTTGGGAGTGAACATTTTAATTACTGAGGAAACATGGTCTATAAAAGATTCATATTTATCACAAGGGGATAATTCATCAAATTCAGGGTCAAGAAATCTATCGTACGTATTTTGGAGGTCCTCAATCACCTGATCCCAATTTGTCTTAACGGAGTCCAATTTAAGCGATTGTTTGTGGTAAATTCGTTTTTCAACACTCAACTCAATAGTAAACGGGAAATGATCGGAGCCCCAGGTTTCCTCTTCGACTCGTACACCAATCCTATCAGCTAAAGATATAGAGGTGAATATCAGATCAATATTAGATTTACTTTGACGACCTATCCGTGTGATAGTATCTGAATTATGTAAAATGAGATTATGCCGATTAACTGCTTCAAAAAAACGGTTACCATCGTTAGAGGTGGTACTACAATTCCAGGCGGTGTGCCAAGAATTAAAGTCCCTAACAACTATTGTATTCTCTAGTGAGTCAGTAGTTGAGAGAATTTGATTCCAAGTGTCATGTGAAATGTTAGTATTTGGAGGTCTGCACATTGCCATGAGGTTTAGCGAAGGTTTAATATTGCTAATATTAATTCCAATGGTTTCAATTAATTTTTCTGATACTACTTGGGTTTGTATTTTTTTGTAAGCAAAATTATTTTTAATGGCAATCAAAATGCCACCTCCTGTCGTATATTTTCGGTCTTCTCTAATAATTTTAAAGCCTGGAAGCCTCGGCTGATATCCTGAATTTTCCTGAATATGTGTTTCCACACACACCACAATGTCGAGCTCCCGGGAAATAGCTATTATTTCATTCATCGGTAAACGAATACTACGACAATTCCAAAACAAAATACGTAAATGTTTTTGAATATATTGGCTGTTTGATGAGGTATCATTTCGATTTGACATTATGATGTCTTTTTTATTTTATTTTTATTTTTATAATGAACTGGAAATATCACTCTGGGATGAGGATATAGGGTCTTCACTATTTAACTTCCTAACGATTCTATTGATGCGTTGTTTCAAGTCTTTTCGAGAAACGATTTCGTTAACTTGTTTCAACATGTTAATTAAACCTGCAGTATCGTCCGTTGAACTTATTGGGCTATTGATCTTGGATCAGTTTGTCCGTGTGTTCTGTGCAAAAAAAATTTCACATCCTCATATGTAATGGTTAAATTTGACTTATCTCTGTTGTACGTTGCTTCAAACGGTGCCACCTGTAACTCAATGTCGCTCTTGATTTCGTCTTCGGTAGTTGGGGTTTCTTGCCCTCCCTTCTCCTCCTTGTCCTTGTCCTTGTCCTCCTTACTCGTCACTGTGTCGTTGTCTTTGTCTCTTACGTCAGCCACTAGGATTTTTTTGGTCGGGCTGAGCTAGTCGTTGATTGTTGTGTCGGTGATCTGCCACGTTTAGTAGCAGAGGTGGCCTTGATTTCCGGCCAGTTCTTATCCGTTGGTTCGTGTTGTCGGTGTTGAGTGTCGGAACCCATGTGGGTACTCGGTTCTGAGAAAATAGAATTGTCACTTGGGTCAGAGCTCCGTTGCAATTGTTTCTCAATGCCAAGACTGTTGTCGTTCTGTTTGTCTGTCGATATTTCTTCCATCAGTGCCTCATCATCGAAAACCTCATCTTCGTCAGCTTCTCCTTCCCCCTCAGGTGTTGGGTTTGTGGAACATTCCTTTGCACGGTGTCCGGGTTTATGACAGAGGAAGCACTTGATGACATCTATGGTGGGGAAGATCCAATATTACCGTCATAATGGATTCTAATCCTGGGTGGTACATCCTTCACTTGGTCAACAGGAATGTAGACTTGTCTTCGATTGCTGTACACTTGAGATAATTCAGGATCTGGAATTCCTGCTCTGATTGGAGTTATCGCTGACTTTAATGTGATCCCCTTTTCTCTCAGTTTCTCTTCCAGAATTCTGTTGGGTATCCACGCAAATACATTATAGAGTATGAGTCTCTTATTAGTCCCAGTGTAAGCACGTATGGGAATCTCTTTTCCACGAATGGTCAATTTCATGTCCTCTTCTGCTAATTTATCCACTATCTTGCTGTTGTTAAGTGAAATCAGAATTCTCTGATTGGAAATTTTCGACGATTGGACAATTTTACTCTCTTTCCAGAGTTTTTTCAGAGCCATCGGGTATTCATTTGATCTGATTCCAGGGAGTGCATCAAGAACAACGGAATGTTCCTTTTTTGGTAGGGTTGATTCTTCGATGATTTGCGAGTAGCTTGGTCGTAGGAAGCTGATGATTTCTTGGTAAAAGTAATTTTTTTTCAGTGTCTATAGGTGTGATTAGTTGACACAAAATGTTTAGAACATGCAAACATTTTGAAAGTTTTTACAATGTTCTGGCATATACAAATCAGGATTAAAAGTGGAGGTACGTTCTTTTCGCACAAATTTTCAAAAATTAAAAAATTTTGGTGGCTACGTTCCTTTGTTACTAAGTTTCCGATATAATTATTTGATCTCAATCAAAGACACTGAAAGCTTCTAGTGACGTCAACTGGAATATTGACATATAAACTCCAGGGAAAGGGAAATGGGGAAATGCCAATTTATCTTTACGACTTTTTGCTTTTTTACTCTTTTTTTAGGGCATTAATAATTTTTGAGGAGAGAAATTAAAGGCAAAACGTTGTATATGCAGCTCATGATCAATCTGAAAATGTAGGCATTATACAAGTTTCTCTAGAGACAACATTCTCGCTTTAAGAAACTCGAAAAGTAGTTTTTTGGCATTGACGATCTTTTGCTTTTAGAAACCTTATTTCTTTCAATTTAGCGAATGGGTTTTATGATACAATTTCAACAATGTACATTGGTAGACCTATCGTGATTTTTCTAAATTTTGGAGTTGTGAATATCGTGAATATCGTATCTTGAATCAACTCTAGATTTGTACTTTCTTGACTCTTTAATATGTGACAACCTCACAATACACAGTCGTCACCATTTTGAGGTAGCCGGGTCTTTCTTATAGTGCTAAAATACATTAAGGGGCTCTGTACTCTTCTCACACCGATACCTTTCGTGACTTACGCTGTTCAATGGGTTTAATCTATCAAAATTTCATCTGAGGTAGAACTACTATCTAAACCCTTTAAGAGAAATGTTTGACTCTCATTTTGAATATAGAGTGAATGTGAAGTGATCAATGTTTTTTTTTAAATGCATTACAGATTTTTTCGTGATTTTCAATGCTATCATGCTGAAATACCTAGTGTTTACCAAAACTGTTGAGTATCTTTATTTGATGTTTAGATGCCAAGAAATTATTCAAAGGTATTTATTTTTCTCTCTCTTTCTCTCTGTTGTGATGTTATCTGTTGCGACATTGAGATGGGTGTGATGCTTGACTCTCGATGTGACTGGCCTCTGCGTGGCTCTGTGTATGCTACTGGTCTTTTTGTGTTGGTCCCCGACTGCTTCTTTGGTGGCTAGCTGCATGCTCACTTCGTTTTTTTCTGCTTCTTTTTTGGTGGTTCTTTCAATTGCTCTTTTAATTTCTAATTCTTTCAGGAGAGATTCATCATCTTTTTTAATATGATCATACTTGTATTGTAGATAGAGCATTATCTCCAATTGGTCCATTTGTTGTTTAGCCGACGGCGCCAGTAATGTTGGTGAGAAACTAATTAATTATTTATAGTAGATCTAATTATAACCAATTATAATCTGACGGCCTGATCTGATAACTGTTGACATGCTTGTAAATCTTTCAACCTTATAAAAAAAAAACTACGAAAAGAAGTCGATAGTTAATCAAAACGTCGCCGACGAGTGTTAGTCGGTTTCGATTAAAGGCCAAGGTGCAACCGATGGTGAACTGGCCGATGTTTGGATGTTGAAGGATACTGAAGCAATATTCCCAATATTTTTTATTACGTTATTCCAAGCCTTTTTTCGGGCCCTGTGCAGGGTGAAACAAAACGGCTCAACATCGGATCAACATCACCCCTGATATGCGTGATCGGCGCTGGGCTTCTACTGATAATCCGCCCAATCATGGAGCTTTACCTTGTGCTATTAACGCTACCGATGTCGGCACAATGTCCACGTTTATTATTAGACGAGCGTCGCTTGAGCCAATTACGCAATCCTTTATGCATATTTTTTTTAATGATTTCGGAGTGTGCTATCACTTTCTCCTCAATTGGAATGAACCTATAACAAAGATCGGGGTAAGACCGTTTGTCACTGTAGATGGACATATATTGTGGTCTCTAATTTACTAAAAACAATGAATAAAAGAAATTATCATTATTATTTATTATTAATTATTGGTTCTCAATTATGACTACGCATGTGTAATTGAAATGCAACGAAATTACACATTTGAAAAATTACAACTGTTGCAACGGGGCCTTTCTGATCCGTAGTCGGGTGCGCTGACGACTGAGTTATCTGATACATCATACGGTGGTACATTGTTCTCGGATCTATGAACACTACATGATGTTTACCTCTCATTCCCTATATCCATCAATGCAAGTGTCTGCAATTAATTGAATAATGACTCAGACAAATTGATGAATTCAGAATTAATTAATATACTCCTAATAAATGAGGATAATGATGATTATGTGATTTATCTATAACTAATTATAATCTAGTCTAATCTGATAGTTATCGGCATGTTTGTAAAATTTTCAAGTTATAAGTTAATATTTAATTAAAAAGAAGCCTACGAGTATTAAATCGGTTGCGATTAAAGGCCAATTGTCAGCCGATGATAGACTCGCCGATGCTCGGCGAGCGGATACTAGGCCGATATTTGGCCTTCAAACAGGACCCCGATTCTCCGTGACCCGATGTTGGACCCATGTTTGGCCGTGTTGCTTATATCGGCTAACCCTGCATCGGGTCCTATTCGGCACTCTACTCCGCACTCCTATAGAACATAGAAGTAGCATAGTAAACCACCGGAAACCCGTGCCGGTCCAGGCAGTTACTTGGAATCGTTATTGGAATCGAACTAGCAACCTTTCGCACACTAGACGTGCATCTAGCCCACTTTGCCACCGATGTCGGTAGATTGCCAATATTCGGCTGTTGACATTGGATCGATGTTCGGCCTTCAATCGGGACCAGAGGGGCTAGTCAGTTAGGAAATCACTGGACCACTCGACTGGAAATCAAGGAAGAAATCACCAGAAATCAATGGAAATCACTGGAAATCAAGTGATTTCCATTTTCGGTAGTGATTTCTAAAGATTTCAGGAAATCAATAGAAATCATAAAGAAATTAAGTGATTTCCGAAATCATTAGAAATCATCGATAAGTGTAAAATCGTAATTGATTTTGCAGTTTCACCTCTACAATTTTTGTTATGGTATCGCTGCGTTCGAAATCATCCAATCCCGAAATGTGACGCTATGAAGTTTTTGACATTCTTACGTATTGTAACGTCATGTAGAAAAAACTGCCATTATCGACAGATGCCCCACTCTGGTCCCGATATCATGATTTCTCCAGTGATTTCTTGAAATCAAGAAATCATTGGAATCTACTAGAAATCATGGAAATCACACGTAATCAAAAGAAATCATGATTTCTAATATTGATTGAGAAATCACAAAAATCATTCGAGAAATCACAGAAATAAACAAGAAATCACAGGAAATCATCTAATTCTGGAAATCACTGAGTCACTCGATTGAGGAGTGAGCAGCCCCTTGTCGGGGCCCCGATGCTCGGTGAGCGAATATTGGGCATGGCCTTCAATGGGGATGCCGATGCTCGGGGATCCCCCGAGTCAAAATTTTACCGGGTCTCCCAACGTAGTTTCAAGGTTCACTGGTGGGTTTAGGACGTTGAAAGTACGTTATCCAGTGTACAGACTTAAATGCATCGATTCAACCTACTTTAGACGTAAATACCGTCTCTTTTTCCATTTTTTCCAGATTGTACGTTGAAATNTACGGTCTGTTGAGTAAGGGTCAGATACGCAAAAGCTTCAGTTCAGTTTAAAGGTCAATTGTGTCCANAGGAAATCAATAGAAATCATAAAGAAATTAAGTGATTTCCGAAATCATTAGAAATCATCGATAAGTGTAAAATCGTAATTGATTTTGCAGTTTCACCTCTACAATTTTTGTTATGGTATCGCTGCGTTCGAAATCATCCAATCCCGAAATGTGACGCTATGAAGTTTTTGACATTCTTACGTATTGTAACGTCATGTAGAAAAAACTGCCATTATCGACAGATGCCCCACTCTGGTCCCGATATCATGATTTCTCCAGTGATTTCTTGAAATCAAGAAATCATTGGAATCTACTAGAAATCATGGAAATCACACGTAATCAAAAGAAATCATGATTTCTAATATTGATTGAGAAATCACAAAAATCATTCGAGAAATCACAGAAATAAACAAGAAATCACAGGAAATCATCTAATTCTGGAAATCACTGAGTCACTCGATTGAGGAGTGAGCAGCCCCTTGTCGGGGCCCCGATGCTCGGTGAGCGAATATTGGGCATGGCCTTCAATGGGGATGCCGATGCTCGGGGATCCCCCGAGTCAAAATTTTACCGGGTCTCCCAACGTAGTTTCAAGGTTCACTGGTGGGTTTAGGACGTTGAAAGTACGTTATCCAGTGTACAGACTTAAATGCATCGATTCAACCTACTTTAGACGTAAATACCGTCTCTTTTTCCATTTTTTCCAGATTGTACGTTGAAATTAGGTTGAAACTAAACGTATCCCTAACATACCTCTACTGTACATTCTTTCCTTCCTTCCTCCCCCCTTCGCTCTTCATACTACCAGTTCCATTCTAACATCGATTAATTGATTAAATCTTGCAGAAATTAATCGGTGGAAGAATGGCAAAAATATAAATATTATTAACTCGGTGAAACAAAAATGAGAAAAAAGGAAAAAAACGGATCGGTCCATTGGTTCTCGAGATATCGAGCTTGTAGTTCTGCCGTATTCCCTTTTGGCCACCCATCCTTTTTCTGTTTTTACTCGCTACTGCTCAAGCTCAGTGATCACAGGATATCCTGGTATGCTTCTAAGCTGTACTATTGCTTGTGGCGAGTTGTATTTTTTTCAGGTTTATATAAGCAACTAATGAGAAGAAAAATATGAAAAAACAGAAAGAAAGTAGGCAATAGAGTAATACAGGAAATTAAGAGGAAAGGAGCAGGGGAAGGAGATGAGAGGGAATTAGAGTCCATATAGGTCTAAGGCGTCTAAGGGTCGGACCCTTCATATAAAAGTCAGTGAGTGTAAAGATCCGATAAGTGTAAGAGTTAGTTGAGTCTGAAGGATTACGCGAATCTAAGGGTCAGTTGAACCTAAGGGTCAAAAGAGAACGAAGGGTCAGGCGAATGTAAGGGTCAGTTCAGTAAGGGTCAGATAAGTAAAAGGCTCAGTTGAGTTTAAGGATCAGTTCTGTTCAAGTGTCAGTTGAGTTTAAGGGTCAATTGAGTTTAAGGGTCGAATAAATCTAAGGGTCAGATGAGTATAAGGATCAAATGAGTATGAGGGCTAAATGGGTTTTTTTATCAATAAGCGTAAAACCTTCAGCATAGGGCCAGATGGATATAAGGGTCAGCCGAATCCGAAGAATCACACGAATCTGAGGGGCAAAAGGGTATGAAGGGTCAGGTGAATATAAGGATCAGTTGAGTATGGGTCAGATAAGTAGAAGTCTGAGTTGAGTTTAAAGGTTAGATGCGTCTCAGTGATAGTTGAGTTTAAGGGTCAGATGGGTCTAAGGATTAGTTGAGTCCGAAGGATCATGCGAATTTTACGGTCTGTTGAGTAAGGGTCAGATACGCAAAAGCTTCAGTTCAGTTTAAAGGTCAATTGTGTCCAAGTGTCAGTTGAGTTTAAGAGTCAGATGGGTCTAAGGGTTATTTGAGTCCGAAGGATCAGGCGAATCTAAGAGTCAGTTGAGTCTAAGGGTCAAACAACTACAAAGGGTCAGGTGGATTTAATGGTCAGTTGAGTGTGAAGGATCACGCGAATCTACGAGTCAGTTGAGTCTCAAGGTCAAAAGAGTACGAAGGGTCAGGCGAATTTAAAGGTTAGATGAGTAAAAGGCTGAGTTGAGTTTAAGCGTCAGTTCAATCTAAAAGTCAGATGAGCTTTGGCTCACCAGACCCTCAGAATCGATCAGACTCATTTGACCCTTATTACCCTTATTTGTCATTTAGTTAGTTTCTCTGAGGAATTGGTACAGAGCGGATGTGTCTTCCGAGCGTATAAAATAAAAGAAAGTTTTTCACTTATTTGCCAAATTTAATTATTCAAATACCCCATTTCCAATAGATTATAGGCCCAAAGGACGCAGTGCGTGAATTATTTTTTTTGGTCTTGTATATTTAGTGTAAATAAGTGAAATAGTAGTTACAAGTATAAATTTAAGTGACAGTTCAGTTAGAAGTGAAGTGATGGAGGAGAAATCGGTAAGGAGTTTAAGCTATTCAATGGCGATATTTAGTGTGTGGAAGTTCAGAATTCGTGAATTACTGATTGGACTTGACGTAATCAAAGTCATCGACTCAGAGCCTGAAATTCCTGAGACTAGGAGATGGGGAAAAGCTGAACGTATTGCAAGAAAGGCAGTTGTTCAGCACCTTGGAGATGCATAGCGAAACCCGGTCTCACAACAAAACAAATCCTTGAGAGTCTCGACACAATCTACGAACGCAAAAGTCTCCCCAGTCAACATCCTGTGCGAAAGAAGATACACTCACTGAAACTCCAAGGGGACACACCGATGATAAGTCATCTCACAGAATTTAATGATCTGATTACAGAATTCATTGGTGCAGGTGGAAAAATGGATGAAGCGGACAAAGTGTGACTTTTGTTCTTAACAGTGCCCGACTCTTACGATACTATTATTACTGCACTTGAGACAATCAGTGAAGATCAGTTGACACTTGAGTACGTGAAGAAACGTTTTTTGGTCTATGAAATAAAATTAAAAGCTAAAAGTAGTAACACAAGTGCCAAAGTATTGCATGTCGTGAGTGACAAGAAAAATGAGAAAGACAATAAGACGTCACACTTTGGAAGTGGAAATCTGAAGCGACGGAATTTTCCAAGAAGAAATAAACTCTCTTCTAGTAAATAAAACTTGGACATTAGTAACAAAGCCGGATGATGTAAATATTGTATATTGTAAATGGGTTTTTACGATAAAGAATGATGAGTTTGGAAAACCATTCAAGTATAAAGCTCGTTTAGTTGCAAAAGGGTTCAGCCAGGAATACATGGTTGATTATAATGAAACATTTGCTCCTGTAGCTATAATCACAAGTTTTCGGTTTATAATTGCCTTTGCTCATGAGAATAATTTGTAATAATAATACATCATATGGATATTAAAACAGTCTTTTTAAATGGTGAATTAAAAGAAGAAATTTATATGAGGGTACCAGAGGGAATTGTTTCTGATGATAATCAGGTGTGTCGACTGAATAAAGCTCTTTACGGGTTGAAGCAAGCAGGTAGGTGTTGGTTCGAAGTTTTTGAGAAAACTCTCAAAGAGAGAGACTTCCAAAATTCCTCAGTCGACAGATGCATTGATATTTTAGACAAAGGGAATATTTTGAAAAATATCTATGTGGTGTTGTACGCTGATGATCTTGTAACAGTTACTGCTAATATTGAGACAATGAATAGGTTTAAAGATTATCTAATGAATAAATTTTCAATAGTAGATCTTTTTTTTTTTTTTTTTTTTAATGCTTATTTTATATCGCTTCGAGTCTGATGAGACTATATGGCGATTGATCAAGACTTTAAAAATGGTTAGATCTCACCATTCTACCCGGCCAGGAATCGAACCTGGAACCTATCCGTTGTGAGGCAACGGCCTTAACCACTACGCCAGGCCACCGGTTGTACAATAGTAGATCTAAAAGAAATCAAGCTTTTCTTGGGAATAAGAGTTAATCGAGATAAAGATAAAATCACATTAGATCAGACTGCTTACCTCAGAACAGTACTTGCTAAATTCAGAATGAATGAGTGTAAGGCAGTAAGTACACCTCTCGAGTGTAAACTCAATTTTGAAGCACTAAATTCTGATAAAAAGTATTGTGACGAAATTCCAGGCGAATTCAGGCGGAGTCACCTGCGGAACTCCAGGGTATTTATGTATAGAAAGAGAGAGAGAGAGAGAGAGAGAGAGAGAGAGAGAGAGAGAGAGAGAGTAAAATTTTATAAACCGTTACTTTTTTGTCGCGATAAAAATATATACGGAGAATTAGAGCTACCTGCTACCTTAACTCTACTTCAGAGCTACCTTAAGTTCGGAAAACTACTTAAATTGGTTAACTATCGCGTGAATCGATTCCCTAAAATTTTATAACAATATTCATTAAATAACTTCGTTGAATAAACCAGATATTTTGCAGATATTTATTTTTTCGAGTCATTTTTGTTGAGTTAAAGTTTAGTAATTTTGAGATTTCCCTACGTAAATTCGGTTAAGGATCAGGATATCACCGTGGAATATTTGGCCAAGATAATGTGCTACCCAGTGTTTTCTGTAACCCTTTTGGTTTGTCGATAGAGTGAGTACATAGGTCGAGTTGAAATGCTTGCGCTCCCTTGAGCGAGAGTGTTAGGGCTTTCAGTTGGAAGGCCGTGGAGACGATTGCCCAGTCGTCGAAACGGATCGCCATTGGGCTTTTAGTTTAGTTAAGTTTGCGTTTGAGTTTTCGTTGGTAAAGTCCTAATTCCTCTCCGGAGAGTGCCCTCTGTAGATAAGCTACCTTATTCCGATCGTAGATGGAGTGAAGATCCGCTCAGCCATCTCAGTTTCACGTTGAGTTCAAGTAATTTCAGTTTTGTTCAGTTAAAATAATCAGAATCAATTCTAGGAAAATTTAAATTTAAATCTTTAAATATTTCGCGCTCAATTACCCCAGGAATCGATAGTTCGCGTCTCCGGCACTCGAGTCAGCACCGTACGGGGCTAGTCTCCCCCAGACTCCCCACCACTATGCAACAGGCCCGAGCGGACACACGCGATAGTCGCCATTACAGTATCCACCCGGACGACTAAGAGTGAGGTACGAGTCGATTTAGCTCCCTGAACAAGTTCTCTTTCAAGGTAATTATCGAGGCCCCGTGATCCAAATTCAGTCAAAATCAACGCTCCAGACCATGGTAAGTACTCGTGTACTTATTTAGGAGTGATTAAAAGTGAAATAGTGCCGTTTTTCGGTAAAGCAGTTGGACCACGCGGAATGGCGTCGCTACCTCTCGGAATGACGCCAACACCGATACTCATCGTTTGAGGGGCAGAAAACTCTTCAAACAAATCCAAATGCTCCCTGGAAGCTACCTGAAATTATTTAAATGATAATTACGCTACCTGAATAAATCCGAATAGTAATAGGGCTACCTACCGTAACTTTTAGGCTAAATTTCATGCTTTAGGCGTCTCGCTACGGCGATTGATGCAACTCGCTACCTACTTCATTGCTACCTTTTTGCTTGCTACCTTTTTTCGCTCTCTTTACGTAATTATTCTACGCTACCTATTTCTTTATATTTCTCCGACTCACGAGAGTTCTGGAGGAAAAATGATGCTACCTGAATTGTTCTGAAGCTACCTTTTTCGCGTTTTAATGCTCTCTAACGTTCGTTGAGTTTTGGATTCCGGTTGGGCATGGGGACGCTATCTTTTTAGTTATCTTTACTTTATGGTTGGAATCCAGAACAATAAAATTATCTAAGCTCTCTTACGTTCATGAATAAGCTACCTATTATTTTGGAAATTATTGGAGACCGTAAGCTACCTATTTTCATGGAGAAAACCTCCATTTCCGGGTTAGAAACGCTCCTTTCCGGTAAATCAGCCACGTGGCTGATTCAAGCTCCCTAGCTCATTTTTGCTACCTTTTCGGTGAATGAGATTCCCGATTTTAATGGGTTACAAATGGCATAAGAATTAAGTAAACCATTACAAAGGCGCTCCATAATTCGTAATTCGATTAATTACAGTCGAAAATAAGAAAAATTAGTACCTTTTCGTGAGCTCCCTTTTTTTTTTATTTCGCGTAGTTACCTCATCCGTTCTCTCTCTCGCACGTACGCTACCTTCCTATAGTCTCTCTCTCTCGGATTCGTGTTCCCCTCGTGGACAATACCTTTGCTTCTCTCTATCAGCTTTGGATTGGGATCGCTTTCTTTTTCATACTTAAAATTATTATTCGCATCTTTCGAGTCCTTTTGGAGTTTAATGGATCATTTCAGAGTATTTAAAATTATTTTGAGTCACATTCATGTAATTTTGTGTTTGTACGAATTTACGATTTTGTATTAATATCGGCAATAGCGAAACACGTCAGTACAATTGTGTTTATTATTCAATGTCGACCTTACCTATCCCGTTTGGAATTTAAGACATTGGTTTATTGGTTTCTCGATCGATGATTGGTTTTGTTAATTGATGTTCTCGTCCACGAATCCACCCCTCTCTCCACGACCCGCACACTGAGCAGCCGAGTAAATCCCGTACCCTCGTAATCCACATTTCTGCGTATGGTTTGCGATATGTTTCTTGTCGTTATTGGATTTTTGGGGACAATCAGTATTTAGTTTTAAGAAAATACGGTTCCGTTTGCGGTTTGTCGATTCCGCGTTGCTAAAAATCGGCTGGCGCCCTAAATACACGAAATAAGGATTGGATGAGCTGCTGATTGTTCCCGAAGTCCAGTGTTAGCGTTATGGTTTTTGGCGTTTCAGACTTGTCGGATTACGAGAACGAAGGTAATGAGTTGGCCGTGTTTGGATAATCGAGACTTTCTGGGTTAGGGTTTATTGAGTATTTGTTGAGGCCAAAGAAAAATCATTACAGTATGACGCACCTTGCCGAAACTGAATTGGATGTTTGATGTACATTATGGTTTGCACTAGACCACATTTGAGTGCTGCAATAAGTATTTTGAGCAGATTCACAAATCAAAATAACGAGGGGTTGGTGAAATGTCTCAAAAGAGTACTAACATTTTTAAAGGGTACTTCCCGCCCCTAAGGGAGGAAGTTATTAAAAAATAGTAATTATCATGATTAATATATGTAAATTCTAGTTCGGAAGTTCTTATTTTATGATATCTAATTTAAAACACCGCCTCTTTACACCCATTTCAATAGAAATATTGGACCAATGATGAGTTCACCTTAGCTACATAAGTGTAGGATCATTTACCGTACTGGAATTTTTATTTGGATGCACCTCACAGCATCGAATACTGCGTTCTGATTAGTCGAGGTAGGCTAGGATCCGATGCCGAAAACAATCATATGTAATACCACGAGAGCTTCAAAATTATCGGGTATTTCCCTCAAGGTTTTCTGCATACAAACGAAGTCTTCAAGTTTTTCAGGAAAAATCGTGATTTTTCCTTAAAACAAACCTGTTGGGAAATACCCGATAATTTTGAAGCTTGAGTGGTATTCGGGATCGAATTTTTACATCCAACTTTCGGCCAAGAGAATTGCACCATGAAACAAACTAAATCTGTCAGTTTCGGCGAACGGTTCACTCAATTGAATGATCTTTTGTTTCTTTACATAGCAGCTACCAGAGAAAACTATCAAAAAATTATCAGTTGAAAACGCTGTAGGTTGTACTACGTGACATCGAATGGTGGAATTCTATTGGCTGAAATTTAGATAGGAAAAATTCTCAGTAGATTTTTCTGCAAAATTTCACACACTCGTTCCTAGGCAGGGGAGCTTGAGAAAAATATCCGATTAATTTTGAAGCACGAGTGGTATTTAACGGACAATCTCCTCAATTCTGATTTTGACCAATGAGAGTACAGTATTCGGGGTCACGTGACGCGTTTCACACTGATAATTTCCCTGTAGTCTGTCAATTATATTCTACGAATTTGACAGATATGCCTCACATTTTGGTGAAATGTGTCCCGTAACCCCGAACCCTGCACCCTGATCGGCCAAAATCAGAATTGAAGAAATAGTCCTCCGAATACCCCTTGACCTTCAAAATTCATAGGATATTTCCGTCAAGTTTTTCGGGATCAGCTTTGCAGTAAAATCTCGAGCGCTGCGCGCTCATGATTTTAATCTGCAAAACTGATCCTTCTCGTTGCTATGCAACAAAACATTCGGGAAATATCCGATAATTTTGAAGGTCTTGGGGTACTACAGCTGATTATTTTTCCACTCGGATTTCGGCCAAGCAAAGTGCCAGTGAACAGCATCCGGATATATTTACACAGCCATACATTTACAACCCACCTTTTTGTTTATCTGTCACACAGAATATTAAATGTGAAATGCGTTGAAAGATGAGAAACATTTGAAAAGCTACTAGTGAATTTTCCTCGGAAATTTTTTAGAAATATCCGAAATAAAACTGTTTGACAGCTTTAAATACTGCGCTCTGATTGGCTGAAATCCGAGTGAGAAAAACAATCATTAATATTTCTTACAAATTACTGCAGAAAACAAGAATTTTCATGAAATTGACATTATGCTCCATGATTACGGTTTAGAACATAATGTTGACATTATTCTCATGGAACATGTTCTATAAAAATGTTCTCCGTACATGGTTGAGCTCACACGACATTCATACTATTGCATGTAGTTTTCTTTTCGGGTTCTATATATTGATTGGATCTCGAGAACTTGTGGGATGAAGAATTACGGCGGGTCTAAAAACGACCCATTACGGTGAGTTTACCCAATTGACTGGCCTCTGTTAGGGATGAATGGAGCAAACAATTTGATACGTTTTCCAAACAACAAAGAAAAAATACTGAAAGATAAAAACTGTACCATCAACCATGAACCTGTTACTAAACGTAAACAACATTTCATGATAACAAATACTACACTGAGAAAAAAATTAAATTCCGTCAATTAAATGTGTTTCAGATAAACAAATGTCCGAAATTTCCATTCAAAATCTCCCTATAAACTCTTATCTGAAACATATTTAATTGGCAGAATTATATTTTTGTTGCTTCTAAACGGAAGCTTTGTAATCGTTGATTTTGACGATCTTCTAATTTTGCCGGGAAATAACGCAGAATGTCATGAGACGTGGAGATCTGTCTTTTTTCCTTAATATCTCCAAAACTACGTGATTGAGTTAAATTTTTTGAGGTCAAAATATTCGTCATAATAATATCTATCAAATCAAATCACAATATTGCTATGTAACTAGGGACAGCTTGCTTATAATCTGCGTTTTTCGTTTTTATAAGTAAATCGTTCTGTGCACGATAACTCACAAAAAAAATTAGATCGGACGTTGAAATTTGGTGAGATTGTAGCCCTTATGATAATACAGGATGGGATTATGGGTAGACGAAATTGGCTAAGTGGTTTAGAAGACATTCAACTTTTGGAGAAAACTTTTTTTTTCAATATCGCCCAAATTACTGGTCCGATTTTTTTTTCAAAATACTCGTCTTGCTCCTCCCTATCAAGATTAGTCAAAATATAAATACCCGTCCATCCATAGTTTTCGCGATATTCCCATTTTTTTAATTTTTTTAATTGAGAGTTAATGTGACGTTCCATTACACGCATAAAGCTTGGAATAAATATCTGAGATTCTGGCTTCTAATTAGTATTATTGACTCACACTTGTGTATACAATTTTATATCGATCGATTCATTACATCCTGATACAGAGTTCTCGACTCGATTTTCTCTGTGTACTCACGACCTTATTGATATTAATATCCGAGATGTATCATATGAAACTCAACGTCACTCCCTCACACAAAAAAGAGACGGGGCATAAAAAATATTTCGGAAAATTTTCCAGAATTTTTCCATCTGTATGAAAAATATATTTTTTAATTTTTTTTTTGCCATACTAGACAAGACGCTGGCAGGGGTATAATAAAACTGATACTTACATCAATTTTTTAATCCTGAATTCTTGACTCCGTCCACCACTCAATTTCACTCTGTTAACAACTTTACTGATAATAATCAGTATCCAAATTATAATGTTTTATATTAATGTGTATAAAGCAAATAAAATCATTTTCTATACTACTCACGGGTGAGCAAGTGAATTATATGGTTTCTGACCTGTTATAAACTAGATAAATCAGATAGCTGTTTCCGAAATGTCCGAAACCTATCTGGTGCTTTTCATTGCCATAATGCGAAACTGTGATATTTTCTTATATATCGCAAGCGTCAAACATGAGAAGAACCGACGTCGGTGGCCGAGTAGGCTAGACGCAAGTCTAGTGTGGGAAAGGTTGTGACTTCGATTCCGGGTGGAACCGAATTTTTCAACGGAAGGCTCCAGCGAACGGGAGGTTGCTAATAAAGTAACCCCCTGAACCAGCATGGACTTCCTGTAGTTTCCCATGCTATTCCTATGTTCTATAGGAGTGCGAATGCAGTACAATGTAGAATCCACAGCCGCATGCATAGGGTTGGATAGAGTACCGAAATGAGACCCGAAAAGGGGACTCAAAAGGCCTTAAAAAAAAAAAAAAAAAAAAACCTGAGAAGAATCGTACCATAACCGACGTCGGTGGCCGAAGCGGCTAGGTGCGAGCCTAGTGTGCGACAGGTTGTGAGTTCGATTCTCCGTAGAACCGAGTTTTTCAACCGGAGGCTCCGGCGAGCGGTAGGTCGCTAATATGGTGACCGCCTGTACCGGCATGGGTTTTCTGTGGTTTCCCATGCTACTCCTATGTTCTATAGGAGTGCGAATGCGGTGCAGTGTAGAATCCACAGTCGCATGCATAGGGTTGGATAGGGCCGATTAGCCAATCAGAGGGCAGAAAGGGCCGGAATATAAAAAAAAATAAAAAATCGTACCTCGCAAGGGTCCATGCCTTTCGCGCGAAGCTAAACTGTCGCAACGGTCATATCGCACCACCGCCATAACTTGCATGGATCAAACGATACCCGGGTGAAAAATGTCGATCAGCTCCATATCAGGATTTGATCGGGTCAGCCCTAACGGCAGATCAGATTGTGAAGATGTGAATTGATCAGGTACTGATCAACGGTGTAACGCCGTTTTAGATCCAAATTTGATCAGGCCTGGCAGATTTGAACCAGATCAAGTTTTATGGATACGGACCGGAGAAATGCGTCCAGTTTCATTACTAATAATCATTAATTAAAAATGATAATTAAATTCTCAGAAACCACTTTTACGATTATTTGTTACCTTTGTTGTTATCATTGTTGTCTCGAGATTTTTCGCCCACGACTCGTTTTGAACCCGGAATCCTACGGTTATTAAACTTACGCCTCAACCACTAGACTACCACGCTAATCTTACATTGTGAATCTCGTATTTTCAATATGACATTTGTTTGTGTCCATCTTCTTCAAATATTATTCCTTCCCTATTGCTGACAATAAACAATTTCTATATAGACTTCTGACAGTAGAAGTGAATTTATTCAGCACCCCGCTTCCGACTCCTGCGGCTATCGGTTCCTACCTCCGCCCACCTTCCCCTTTACATTCGACTCTTTGATGATCTGACCCTCACGAAGTCTGATATTTGAGACATATGTCCCTTGATACGTCTGACTCTCAAGACATTCGATCTTTGAAACGTCCCATCCTTACATTGCCTGACCCTTTAAACAAGATATTTCAGCCTTGAGGTTTTAGATCCTTGAGATGCTTGACCCTTCAAATGTCTGACCCGTACGACGTTCGACCCTTGAAACATTAACCCTTAAGACTTCGGCCCTTTAAAAATCTGACTATTGTGAACCTTAAGACGATTGTTAACCTTAAGATCAGGGTGATCAAATCACAATCTGATATTGTTTATTTTACGATGCCCTGCTCAAATTGACATCAGGGTAATAGAGTTCGAATCTTATCAGATTCATCTCAGAATGCTCTGCTGAAATTAAAATCAGGGTGACCAAATCCGAATCTGATCAAAGTGATTTCAGGCTGCCTGACCTCAGAAATACTGAATTAGTTTTTCGCCAGGTATTGCTCCAGTTTCACCTGATAATTCGAACCTGAATAAACGGATCCATTACTGGTCCAACTGCAGGTGGCCTGAGCGGAATTTCTACTCGGTAATCTAAGGTCGAACAACGGGGGCAGGCTGGACGAAGTCCAGAGTCAAACAACCACAAGGGTTAAATTAATCTCCAGCCTCGGGAAATAAATTTGGCCCTTCGTCAAAAGTGAGAAACACACAAGAATGACATTCGCAATGGATTGTCCGACTTCCCGGGATGAAAAAATGAGAGTCTTTGAGGGTCTCAGAGACTTGCGTCTGCGTCTCTCAAAGAGTATTGCTCAGCGCCAGTATACATACTTTTGAGAGACTCTTCGCAAGAGACTGTGCGATACTATTGTATTGGCCGACCAGAACCAAGCGTCTATGGGCGAGAGACTCTGGGTCTCTCACCGGTTCCAATACTTAATTAATCATTAATAACTCCCCCAATTATATTGGTGGAGTATAATTAAGTACATCAATGTACATCAGTTACTATCCCGGCTCGATGCTGCTTAACTTCGATGATCGCTGAATGTCCGGGAGTCCTCTAGGCCGTGCTGTTCCTTCTGACACTGATAATACTTTTTGGGCTTATATAGGCAATTCATGGAACAGGTATGATAGTGCTATGTGTAGTGGGGTAATGTAGCCTAGTGAATGGAAGGGAAAATAAATGAACAATGAGGTTAAATAGGATATCAGGGTAAATTTAACGGTGGGGTAAAATGAGTTATTGGGGTAAATTGAGCAGAGGTAAGTGGGGTAAAATCGTATATCGGGGTAGTTTGGATGGTGGGGTCGAATGGGATATTGGATAAGTTAGCAGTGGGGTAAAATGGTATACCGGGGGAAAATGGACAGTGGGGTAGAACGGTATATCGGGGTAAATTGGTCAGTGAGGTCAATTGGGCAGTGGGATAAAATGGTATATATCGGGGTAATTTAAACAGTGACAGACCAGGATTTCAGGGAGGTTTAAACGGTGACAAAAAATGAGATTTCGGGGTAAGTTAACAGTGGGGTAAAACGGTATATCAGGGTAAATCGGATCGTTTGCACAATACAGCAAAACGGTATACCGGAGTAAATTGGGCAGTGAGGTAATACGGCCAATTACACAGTAGACAAACGGATAGTGCAGTAAAATAGGATACCGCTGGAAATTGAACTATCAGTAAATCGCGGCGAGGGATGGAATGAAGGTGAGGGGAGGGGGGGAGAGAAATTAAACATGTAGTGACGCGGAATCGACATGACCCTTGCAACGTTTGACCCTCGTGAGATATGATTCTCTCGATGCATGACCCTCGAGCGGTATATGCTAACGACGTTTGACCTTCGGGAGATATGACCCTTGCGACGTTTTATCCTCGCGAGATATAACCCTTGCCTCGCTTGGCCCTTGTGCAGTTAGTGCTTCGGACGTTTGATCCTTGTCGGGTATGATCATTGAGACGTTGTGCCCTCGCGAGCTATGACCCCCACGAGATATGTGACCCTTGTAAGGCATGACGTACGAAGTATGACCCTCATGATATTTGACCCTTGCGAGGTATGATCCTCGAAACATATCACCCCAATATCTAATTTGATTAGTGATCAATAATCCCAATCAATCTGGTCTAATTAATGAGAGAATTAGATTTACCACAAAAAATTCCAAGTCCCGATCTCTCGATGAGAGACTCCAGTCTCTGGCGCGGAGACAAAGACTCATACATACTCGAGTCTCTTACCAAAGACTATTTGAGATGCGTGACCGATTCCGAGAGACCTAGGCAGACTGATTTCAGTCTCTTATAGTCGCGGGCAGACTCGAGAGACTGAAAATTTTGATCCCCGGTTACTTCTCCTGTTTGACCCTCGTGATTGTCCTACTCGCTTCTTTTGTTTCTCTATGATCTTCTCTTGTCTTTCTATGATCGAAAGTCTAACCGTTGTAATTCTGCCTCCTTTCCTGAGATGAAAATTTTCAGTCTTTCGCATCTCACCAAGACTGCAAAAGACCGAAATTAGTATGCCTGGATCTCCCGTAACCGGTTCCGTGTCTCATTGTCAGAAAGTGTTTGGTGAGAGACTTAAATCTGTCTGAGGCTTTGCCGACGCGGTAATGTCTGGAAACTCTCATTGAAAGATAGAGACTGGGAATCAGGACCTCGTTAAATCCAATTATTGATTCATTAATTAGTCATTAAATAGACAGTGGAGCAACCAGTAATATAGGAGAGGGTGTGACGTGTGGAGATATTCACCACGTCGATTTTGTTTAATTAATATTTTCTCTATGGAAAAATTCCAAACTGCTCGATAAGCAGTCTCACGATGATACCTGAGTTCAGCTTCTCAGAATGAAGCTGTTGGACTGTCTTGGCCATTGTCAAGGATGTCCACTCCTGGCCAAAAATCTATAGTAAACCCGCGTGAAAACCGAACCCATTTGACTATTAATTTTATACCTTGTGTAACGACCATGTGGGGATGTTCGTTAGGACACGATTCTGCCATCAGAACAACTAACCCCCGTGACGTAGGAAGGAGATCCGTGAGTAAAAAGTAAAGAGAGAGAAAGAGTTTCGCTTTTCCATCCCGGGGTGGTCCAAAGGTGGTCCAATCCTCGTGACGACAATGAGGTTTTGGGATTGCCACGCCATGGCATGGCTAAATTTGTGTCTCAAGGTTTTGTTTCCGTAATATCATTTTTTTTGGGTCTCAAGACCGGAATAATTACGCGTTTTTGAGGGCCCATGAGATTATCGCGAAGAAGGGCTAAGTTATGAGTCATCGGATAATTCTTATGGGAGCCACCCTATTGTTAATCTTACGGCAAATCGATTAGGTCCGGCTGAAATACCGGCACTCCAAATTATAATGGATTTTACGGCGGTTAAATGGTTACGTTTCAGTTTTTCGGTGGAAGGTCACGTGGAACGGACGAGTATCGGTCTTTTAACCCCGTGAATCCAGGAGAACCGACCCGTAGGAGGCGCCAAAAACCCTCGGTAATTTTCCGAACGTCCACCAGTTCGGCCCGGAGTAACCGTCATTTTAGTTTATAACGTTATGTAGAGAAAAATTAGAGTTGAGTCTGGAATTCTCCGAAATCATTCGGCGGCGCCATCAAAAACCCACGCTTGATGTGCCAAAGTCTCCGCCAATCAGAGCCCGCCTCTGTTGGCCGGAATTCGCGCTGCGGTTAGTGCCCGTGACACTGACCCAGGGAAGTTAGTTCCGCGTTGACCGTCATCAACCATTAGTCACGTGCAAATTCCTGTGTGTGCCCACGCAACGTAATTGTGCCACTTGGATTATTGTGTCTTTTGGACAAGCCGTAAGGATCCAGGATGATCCGAAAAGGGAAGAGGACCACTAAACATCGGAAAATCGTGAGTTTTTACGGTGAAAATTGAATTTTGTCCGAGCCATTGATAATGGCGTCGGTTTTTCGCCTTTGTGGTGGATTCCCTCTCGTGGTCTTAGCCGCGTGGAGTGGGTTAACCTCCGAACAATCCCTCGTTCGGTACCTAGATTTATCATTTTTGGGGATTTAACGGGTATTCGGAATTTTTATCTGCATACTACACCGGTTTTAATCAGTTATTCCACCCGAATTGGGTCGGTTCCGCATTTTTTTCCCGACTTCCGGTTTATCCCGGTCATATTTTGAGATGATTTTAGGGTTCAGTGAATGAGTTTAGTTTTCAGTGGGCTCATTATGTATTTTCCCAGTCAAAATCTGAAGATTTTTGAGCCCCCTCTACGTATAAATTGCGTAGGGCAGCTCGAGAATTCCCCACGAATGCTTCCCCCTCGCGGCACTCCGCTAACGCGCCTACGAGTGGCGCCTCTCGCTTCCCGTAAGTATTTCTTCGTTAGAATTCTCCTCCGGAGATAAATCAATCCGGAGTGGCTCCCAATGATCCAAAAATTATGATTTTAGTTTCATGGGCTTCTCTAGACCTTCCCGAGCAAGTGGGCTCTGGGTTTTTCGGATTTCACTCTACCGATTTTCCGCTACGGCGAGTTTAGTTTTAGTGAATTTTTATTTTCTTCTGCCGTACGTTATACGTATACTGGTGGGTTCATTTCCTCGCTCTCTCACTCTCACGGGGATTCCTATACCTTTCCCCCCAGTTCTCGGAATTCTCGAGTATTTCGGGATTAGTGAATATTTTTATATTATCATTGAGGAATTGATGACCTCACTTTGAAGCCGAATTAATTGTGGTGACTGTGTCTCCACTACATCTCTGTCATTCAGACACGCACACAAATACACACTCAATTTTCCTCTTTAGACATTGGGCCAATTCCCCAATTTTCCTGTCGAGACATTGGGCCAATTCCCACATTAGAAATCCATTTCCGTATCACAAACCTCATGACCCGTTTATTGCCATAATCCTCCATGCATCCTAATCCCTCATCATCACCTGGCGTCCAAAATCCCTCGTCCGTCCGACTGGCGCCCGTGACGTCACGACGGAAATTCCCCCGCCGGGACCGCCGAGCCAATCACGGCTCACCGGCGGGAACTTACAGCGCCGAACCAATCGGAAGCCAGGATTTTACTCATCCCTTCTCCAAATTTTCCACCAATCACATCCTTGCACTCTCCTTAAATACCGCACACTTTCCACACTCATCATCAGTCAATCATCCACTCGACATTCACTCATCGCTCAACCACTGGACAACACATCAACAGAGAGGACAAGTCTTCTTACGACTAACTCTCCACTCTTGTAAATATTAACGTTTAAAAACTCAAATATATTTCGCTCAACGTTGGATCTCTGGAGTCGCCATTTAATAACCTGCTCACCTCCACAAATTGGTGACCCCGACGTGATCAGAAATTGAAATCGTGGACATTGAGCAGTCAGCAACGCAGAGGACCCGATGATCTTGCGAGGCGACGGTTCACCACAGCAGCAGCAGAACGTGCCACCAGCAGCCCTATTTGACACGGCCAACCCCGTCTCACCTCCATCACAGTCAGCAATGACTCCAGAACAGCAGCAGAACCTCTTGGTAGAGGGAATGGCGCAGATCAGCCGGGTAGCTCTCCAGCTAGGAGAGTTCACCCCGGAGGATCCAGAGCTATTCTTCAGTATCGCCGACCGCGGTTTTCATGCGGCCGGCATCACCTCCGAGGCGACCAAGTTCGGACACATATGTGGCAAGCTCTCCAAGTCAAGGCACGCCGTCGAGGTGAGAGACATCATCCTGAACCCTCCAGCCGACAACCCATACACATACCTGAAGACGGAACTAATAAAACGCCTCAGCTCCTCTCAGGAAGAGAAAACAAGGAAACTCCTGGAGAGCGCAGAGATGGGAGACATGAAACCGTCTCAGTTTCTGCGCCACCTTAAGAGCCTGGCAGGATCCAGCTTCCCCGACGACACTCTCCGGACACTGTGGGTCACACGCCTTCCAGCTGACGTCCAGGCATTATTGGTCACACAACGCAACGCCAGTCTCGAGGACGCCGCAGAACTCGCCGACAAGACCATCCAGATCCTAAAGCCAAGGATCCCAGCAGTCGCCCCACAGATCGCCGAGACATCTGTCCACAGCATCGAGGCACTCCTGAGTCTCAAGCTCTCCCAACTCTCCCTCACCCTCGACGAGAAACTCAACTCGATGCGAGGCGAAATCGAGAGCCTCAAACGGTTGAGCAGAGCTGACGGGGGACCTCCAGGACGGGGATTCAGACGTGGCAGATCCAGGTCACGTTCTCAGCACCGGCAGGAAGGGATCAACGGCCCCTGCTGGTACCACTGGAAGTTTGGTCCCAACGCCAGGACCTGCACGCAGCCGTGCAACTTCACTGCCTCGGGAAACGGGACAAGCAGTCACTAATGGCGGCTAGTGACTCAAGATCAACGACCCGCCGCCTCTTCATCACCGACCAGGAGACCAAGGTGCGCTTCCTGATCGACACCGGAGCAGACCTGTGCGTTTTCCCGCGGCGACTTGTGCGTGGGCCACAGCGTAAATCCACATACGAGCTATCGGCGGCGAACGGCACAGTCATCCCTACCTACGGCACCATCAACATCGCACTTAACCTGAGACTTCGGCGGACGTTTCCTTGGCGTTTCGTCATCGCTGATGTCTCCAAGCCCATCATCGGAGCGGACTTTCTGTTCCACTACGGACTGATGGTGGATCTACGCAACGGAAGGCTCGTGGACTCTCTCACCTCACTCACCTCACTCGGTCAAGTCGAAGCTGTTGATTTGCCGAGTATCAAGACGGTGACAGGCACATCGCAGTACCACGAGCTTCTCCAGCAGTTCCCCAACCTCACCAGACCAGACGGGACGGGTAAACCTCCGCAGCACAACACCAAGCATCACATCCAGACCACACCAGGACCACCGGTCAACAGCAAACCCAGACGACTGGCTCCGGACCGACTCGCAGATGCCAAGAAGGAATTCCACATCATGGTTCAACTTGGCACTGCTCGACCTTCAAACAGCCCATGGTCATCAGCTCTACACATGGCGAAGAAAAAGAACGACGAGTGGAGGCCCTGTGGAGACTACCGTGCACTCAACGCACGCACAGTTCCAGACCGCTATCCCGTTCGCCACATCCAGGACTTCTCCCAGACGCTCCGGGGCAAGCAGATCTTTTCAACGATCGACTTGGTCCGAGCATATCACCAAATCCCTGTTGCTGAGGAGGACATCCAGAAGACGGCCATCACTACACCATTCGGCATGTTCGAATTCCCGTACATGTCGTTCGGTCTACGCAACGCTGCCCAGACGTTCCAACGCTTCATTGACGAGGTACTACGGGATCTGGATTTCTGTTACGCCTACATCGACGATATCCTGATAGCGTCGGAAACTCCAGAGCAGCACCTCCAACACCTCAGGATCCTGTTCGAGCGACTCCAGTCGTATGGCCTCCTCATCAATCCACAGAAGTGCGTCCTCGGCCAGCCAGAAGTGGAGTTCCTGGGCTACCTGGTATCCAAGGAGGGCACTCGGCCGCTGCCCAAGAAAGTTCAAGCCATCCTGGACTACCCAACACCTCAGACAGCCAAACAGCTTCGCCAGTTCCTGGGTATGCTGAATTTCTACCGGAGATTCATACCCAGAACTGCTCAGGACCAGGCCCCGCTCAACGGGCTCCTAGAGGGCAACATCAAAGGAAAAACGCCCATCAACTGGACTTCAGAAGCTCAAGCAGCCTTTACCACCTGCAAGACCAGCCTTGCAGACGCTACACTCCTGGCTCATCCCAAGGCCGACGCCACTCTCGCACTCATCTGCGACGCTTCCGACCACACCGTGGGCGCAGCGCTGCAGCAACAAATTAACGGAGACTGGGAGCCGCTGGCTTTCTTCTCCAAGAAACTCAGCCCAGCAGAGAGAAAATATAGCGCATTCGACCGTGAACTCCTGGCAATCTACTAAACTACGAAATCTACGAAACTAGTAAGGACAATGTCGATCTCTTTCTTTTTTTTTGCTGTTTTGTAGTTTTGACCGTTTCCACCCGTTTCCACCTGAAATCCACCCCCTCTCTCCACAACCTAGCACACTGAGCGAACCAAGGACCGTTACCTTTCACCAAAAATCTAGTTTTCTCCCTTTTTTTATGTACGTTTTAGAGGTTTTCGAATTAGTAGAGCTGACTTTGTAGACTCCTCCGGTTTGGTAATTCCGGTTAAAAATTACCTGGCGCCCATAGATTTCTGCATTTTTGAGTTTAACTAGATTCAGGGGAAGAAGGGCAAAGGTAATAGGCATTTTTAACCCCCATGCGAAAATGTCACGTTACACTTGACCATTAATTATCCATTCCATATAGGGAAGTCTAGAACTCGAATACTCTATCTATCGGATGAGATCGGAACCGTGTAAGTAGGTTGCGCGCCCTATCTCTTTCAAGGAGCTACTGTCGAGTGGTGAAAATGTAAACCCGTGCAAGTAGGGTCCGCGACCTACGCTTCGCCCCCATCTGAGGTCCCAATAGCTATCTATTATTAATAGATCGGTTGTGTTCGATTATTTGAATGAGATATACCTATCAAATCCTTCTCCTAGTCGCGTCGCGTTGGATCTCGAGCAAACTCCCCATGAGCTCTGATCGCAGGTAGTTGAGCATAGTTTTCAAGCCGTAAAGCGACTTGATTAAGGGAGGTACAAAACCTCTCACATAACATAACGTGAAATACCTTCAATGAGATTTCTATCGACATTGATCCACAGATTATATTCATTTATTTCGATACTTTACTCAGAATTTACTGAACTGGGCTTGGTGTAACCGTACCCATTTGAATCAAATAAAAATCTTTATGGTCCGGTTGTACCGAGCCCCGTCAAGAAAATCCTCAGTCAAGTATGTAATAAATACAAATAATCTGCCGATTAAATTTGATCAAAAGTTCATCGAAAGTATTTCACCAAAAAATGCGGTGTATCAATACATCATCATTATTTGTAAATAATACCACTAATTATGAAGTATTTAGTCGATATTTACGAGCCAATCGCTGAACGACAGCACTCTACGACGAATTTATAAAATTATCCGAG
The DNA here is from genome assembly GCF_001412515.2 of Diachasma alloeum. Taxonomy (NCBI): domain Eukaryota; kingdom Metazoa; phylum Arthropoda; class Insecta; order Hymenoptera; family Braconidae; genus Diachasma; species Diachasma alloeum. Next base: position 284,958 of record NW_021680793.1, on the reverse strand, counting down.
TGTGGAATAAAATTACTCTGACAAATTATTTGGCTCACAGGGCTTTGTGCAACCGGCGATAGCAGGGTGAATTGAAGTGAGGGGTGAATCCAATAGCGAACTAGTTAAACAGTGAGGTTAAGTGAGATAATTGGGTCAATTTTTTCTATTTATGGTCGGGTAAATTGAATGATGGAATGAAATAAGATGGTGGGGTATAATTGGTTTTCCGATTAACCCTAGATTGGTCACCCCATGAGGGAAACCTGCCGCACGTTATTTTTCATTAATTACAATTGACTGGCTAACCGGAAACATTCAAAAAAACTTGACTTTGTCAATTGAAGTGTCTAAAAAATTATAGTAGTTTAGAGAACAATATATTTCCCAAAATTCCTAAAGAAAATAGATTATTTCGAACAGATGACTCATTTTTTCTCATGTTAAATGAAATTGGCCATGACGCGACGTTGCCGGAAACTCGCTAAACGCGCCTAGGCAGTGTAGAGTGAATTCGGCAACGCTAGAGCCGAAATAATACGATGGCTGGGGTTCAACAGGAGGAGTTGATGAGGAGGAGTTGATTGGTGATGTGTATCATATTTTTGTATCATATTTTTTTATAATTATAACTTTCTTTTTTTTGCGAATTTTTAACGATTTTTAGAAATTGTATTTTGTAATTATTATAATTAATTTTTTTCAATTAAAAATACTTTACAAGTTTTTTGAACTACATATTTAATGAATATAATTAATTTTTTCTTCAGAAGTTCCGCATAATTTTTCAATCACACTTTGTTATAATTACTTTTTTAAATAAATGTGATCTTTTTCCTTCAGTGGGGGGGGG